>NC_056744.1:1581301760-1581601760 GCF_019279795.1 Protopterus annectens | reverse complement strand
TTTAAATCAAATGCACCTATCACAAATTAACATTATCCAATAAAATCAGCTCCTCAGTTTATGCCCCTTTAGAACAGGTTTTAAACAAATACTGGCATTAAGCCCTGGATATCTGTCTGCTTGTAATTTAAGTATCCATCTCAGCTCAGCTACATCTACCTGATTATTCATATCACCCCTTCTAAAGTTATTTTTTAAGTGTTTTAAATTTTTAAAAGAAAATTTATGATCTTTAAATTCAGTAATATGTTTGGCCAGTGCATTATTCATGTTATTATTCATGATATCATGTGTTGTAAAATCCTTTCTTTGAATTTCCTTGTCATCTTGCCGACATAAAAACACGTACAGTCCTCACAAGTAGCTAAGTAGATTGCATTTCGTGTTTGACAGTCTACATACTCAACTGGTCTAAAACTAAAGTTAAAACTTGGATGTTTATAAAAATCTGCTGTTTGGAAATAACAGCACAGGCATTACATCTACGACAATGATAGGTGCCTATTCTTGTTGCATTACTAAACTGTGCATGAGGGCCATTGCATAACAAATCTTTTAAATTATTACATCTCCTGTAGGTAAACTTAGGATTACTACCTACAAGAGCAGCTGTTTTAGCATCAGGGGTCAAAATCTGCCCATTTTTAGATATAATGGTACGTACAAGGGCCATATCATTGGTGAACTTGGTTACAAATCTCAAGTTCCGTTGGGGGCAGTTCTCTTGTTAAAATCTAGATTTGTTCCATCTCTCCACCCACAAATATAATAAGGTCTAGCCTTATAAGGTCTCTCAAGTTCAACTTCACTTTGTATATTATCAACCAATTTCTCATTGTAGACCGTATTCAAATATTGTGTCCTAAGGGACCCCATCGCCTGAGCACAGATGTAATCCCTTGTGCATAGCCTTGAAGTACATATAAACTGACCCTTGACAATATTAGGAAAAATATGTCTGGGATGCATACTTCCTTGGGAAAGTAAATTATTTTTCCAACATGCCTTCCTATACAATTCCATACTAATAGTGCCCAAGGGAGTCATATTAAGGCAGACATCCAGGAAACTAATCTTAGTATGAAACATTGTCATAGTAAACCTAAGAAAATGAATGGTTGTTTCCAAATAATCAACAAATTGCTTAAGTAATTCTTCACTTCCAACCCATAAGAAAAAAATATCATCAACGAAATGACAGTAAAACTTAACATATTCACAGTAACCATTATTCTTAAACAAAAACATATCTTCCCAATAATACATGACCACATTTCATAAGAATTTGCACATAGGGTGCACATCACGACACCCCATTTTTGCAAATAAATATCATTATCAAAAATAAAGATATTGTTTTCTAATATGATCTCTAATAAGGTACATATTAGCAATATAACATCTGAATTATATTCACTGTGGACATGTAAACTGTCCCTAACAGCTCTAATACCAAAATCATTCGCTATGGCAATGAACAAATTTCTGACATCCATGGTCACTAAAAGCCAATCCAAAGTTTCACCGACCATCTCCATAAACTCAAAAAGGTCACCCAAAAATTGTTGAGTATCTTTTAAAACTGTGGGCATATTCATTAAGATTCTCTTAAGTTTATTCTCCATAAACATTGACAAGGGTTCAGTTATCCACCCTGCACCAGCCACAATCGGACGCATAGGTGGACTAACAGAGTCCTTGTGTACTTTAGGCAAACCCCTAATAGTCAGTAAGGTAGGATGTAAAACATTCAAAAAACAGTACAATTGTTCGTCAATCACCCTGCTTGTTAATAAATCATAAAGCATTCCATGTACACGTTGTATAATGTTATCAACATCTGTTCTATTCACTCTAACATAAGTGTTTACATCATCCAATAAAAGTCTCATAGAGCTGTAATAGTCAACAGAGTTAATGATGACAACAGAACCCCCTTTATCAGCTGGCCTAATACAAATATTCTTATTAGACCTTAAAGACTGTATGGCTTTTTGTTGTTGTAGCGTAAGATAATAAAAATATCTTTTATATGAATCATGCAGTGTCCGGTTGATGTCATCTTCACAAACACGAACAAAGGTTTCTACATGAGTTTATAACTGAGGATTATATACATTGTTTTTTTGAAACAGTGTCCTCTTGCTTGTTCACCATTACCAAACAGTAATTTCAAGGTAATGTTACAAGCAAAAATAGCATAGCTCTAACAGTACATCACTCACATTCGTTGAAATTGCTGGTATAAATGACAAACTCTTATTTAGAATTTCATATTCCTCATTATTCAGTTTATACTGTAAAAGTTTAATCACAAGTTTGTTTGCCTGCATATCTTTGTGGGTAACATTTCTCAAATTATCTTTAACTGCATTCATATGGCAACATCTGCGCCTTTTTCTGCTCTGTTGTTTTCTGGAGAGTAGACCAGCTATGTTATATGGGTTGGAGACAGTGGCATTGGCAAAAAGGCAGGCATTTGAGCTGGATGTGGCAGAGTTAAAGATGTTAACGAGGGTAGACAGGATTAGGAATAAGTATATTAAGAGGGTCAGCCCAGGTTGGAAGGTTTGGAGACAAAGCCAGAAAGGCAAGATTACGTTGGTTTGGACATGTACTGAGGAGGGATGCTGAGTATATTGGGAAAAAGATGCTAAGGATGAAGCTACCAGGTAACAGGAAAAGAGGAAGGCCTAAGATAACGTTTATGGATGTGAGAGAGGACATGCAGGTGGTTGGTGTGACAGAGCACGATGCAGAGGACAGGAAGAAATGGAAACAGATGATCCACTGTGACGACCCTAACAGGAACAGCCGAAAGAAGATGATGATGATTTCCTCGTCAAGGGCCCTCTGTTGGTGGAGTGCATCACAGACCTGGTTAAAGCAGGCTGATTATAGAAATGGACGAGGAAAAGTGAATGGTGCTGAAATGGTAAGACTTCGGTTTTCTCTTTGTTCTCCTGCAGTACTGTCTATTTTGTCTTATCTACAAAAAAATAAAAAATATGTTCCAAGAGAATGTGCACACAAGTTGAAGGTTGCTTTTTCACAAACTTACAAAATATTTGTAAAAAATACACTTGCATATAAGGCATGAAATTGTTAAGCAGGCCATACTGCTCAGCATTTTTAAAAAAGCTTGTGGTCAAAAAATGTGGGTTGCAGTTAAAAATACTACTACTGTTTTCTCAGAAACATGAACACAAATGCTGCATTTACAGCAGCTAAAGCCTACATCTTTTCAAAAGAAAAGTGTGGTACATTTAGACCCAAGGAGTGCCTGCAGTCCCAGTAGACTTCATTCATTGTTTACAAGCTTGGATGTCACAGCAGTCACTAAACGAATTCTGTTTATCCCACCCAGACTACATTCTCCATCTGTTTTGGCAGGGTTAGGACTCATCAGATCTTTCGTACTGTATTTCCCATTATAATGTACGCATATTATACTACCTCACATACTTCAACTTTCCCCTTTAGATACAGCAGAAGGCTTTAGACTTTCAAGAGTAGACAGAACTTTTCTGCCTAATGAAAGGAGTAATTTCAGAGAATTTGCAGGATGCATAATCATGGAGCTCTTTGACCCATTTCTGAAAAGTCACACTAACAACAGTTGAGCTGTTCCGGTTCCCATACTAGGTCCTTACTGACATTTTTTTTTAATTACTATATGGTGATTATAAACTGTCTTATTATTAAACTGCTTGCATGAGGTGTTAAATGACAGGTATTACTGAGCGCAAGAAACACAGTTTTCAAAAGTAGCCAATGCAGTGCAAATGTCCCTCTTTCAAAAGTGCAGTGACATTGCAGTTGATAATATTAGGAGTTACAGTGAGAAAAGCATGGAAGGCTTTTCAAATTTCACTTTCAGTTATTTTTTTTTATCTTTTTCCCACTCACATGCCAAATATCTACCATGACTGTAATAGAAAGACAAATTTAACAGCAGATGTGTGTGTGTGTGTGTGTGTGTGTGTGTGTGTGTGTGTGTGTGTGTGTGTGTGTGTGTGTGTGTGTGTGTATCATTATGGGCTGATACCCTATTCAAGATCAGCTTCTAAGCCTTGTACCCACTGAGTGCCAGGACAGAACAGTCTTTGGCACCGGCTTAAGTAGGTAAATGAGAAAATGAATGAATGAATGAATCAATGAACGAATGAATGAATGTGGAAGTTAAATTAATTATGTTTGCAATAATGACAAAGAACCAGTAGCAAGTATTTATAGGTTTACAAACTAGTCAAGCTGCACCCTCTTGGCCTTCAGGATACTTGACGTCTGCACCCCATATGGGTATTTTCACCCCCGTACATATTCCATTTAGTTACTCTGTGGTACATTGTGTCTTTTCCTGTGAAGCATCATGTCTCTCTTGTATAAGCTTAAAGTCATTTTTTCCACATTTCAGAGTCTTACATCATGTAAGCCTTTAGTCTCAAGGAATATTTCACCCCAGTCCACTCAGCTTGAGGAACTTGTTTGGAGCTATGCACCTTTTGAAAGCTACCAATAGGTCTCTGCATCATTTCAATGATTCAACTTCTGGCTATTGTGGCACTTAGCAAGGTGGGCAGCATGTTCACCAATGTGGAAAGTTGCTGCTGCATTCTCAGCAAAAGCCTCTCAGTAACCATACGTTTCTCTTGGAGAGTTACAGTCAAACTTGTCAAAGCTTCAAGTAGTCTTTGCATTCTCGCTTAGACAAAAGGTTTTGTCTTCACAGGAAAACACATAACAGTCTCATTTCCTTCAGATGTTGTGTCTTTCGGCTTATCCCGGTTAGGGGTCACCACGGTGGAACTCCGGTCCGCTAATGTTTGGTAGTGGATTTTTACGTGCTGAGTTACCAGCCCTGGTGCACAACCTTCAACGAAGGCATGCTCATTCACGTATGCCTCCACACAGAAGTTGCTCTAGCTGAGAATCAAACAGGACAACGTCTTGCTGTGAGGCGACAACGCTACCGCAGCACCACTACCGCAGGGATAACCCCTTCAAGTTGCTGCAAGGGAACTTTCCATATAGGCATTGGTCTTTCACAGTCCACAGTCACTCTTCCTTTAAGTAACCCTTCAATCTGCCATAAGGACACTTTCCCATATGAAACCCCTGTATGAACAAAAGGGGTTAACCAGTCATATTATCACAGCTTTTCATTTAACATAGTCCAGGCTCCTTCCACTTTAAAAGATTACCTTTTGGATGTTAAGCAGCTAGTAATTGCTCCTTCAACAGACCAGACATTTCTGGGTGGGAAAGGTGAACATAATCTTACATTAAACTATTCTTTATTTGAAGACAAGGAAACTCAGTTACAGCACATTTCAGGTAGTTTCACAACACGACAGTTTGTACAAAATTAATTTTCTACCTAGATTCTGCACTGATATAGTATTCATCTGTAGCTGTAATCACAAATTACAGTCTCTGGACACCAGCTTGCAGTATACAGAAGTTTATTTTTTACAGAGTTAATGAAAAGCTACACAGCCCTGCAAAATGGGGAGTGACAGACAACACAGTCTTACTTCAATACATGCTCTGTTTCAATAAGTACCCTCACAAAATGCAAGTTCACCTTCACAAGTTCTGCATCACACTCTGTGTCTTTTATGTCTCACACATCACTTCAATATTTCTAGCAAAATACAACAGTACTTACAACAGGTTTCATTTTTCTCTGAATCCCTCAAACAAAACAAATTACTGCCTTTAACACAAGCAGGATAACTTTCATCTCACAGCTTGCTACTGTAAGGACAGCTTCTAGCCTGGTTCCTCTATTTAGACTTGACTACCCATTAAACACCCTATTACACTCTTTCCTCAACCCAGTATTCTGAAAATAGGAGTCTGTCATCTTATGGAACTAACATCCCTTAAAATCCCCAGAGGCAGTTGTTTCTACTTTCTTTCTTTGGTGACCTCACCTCTGCTTTCTTGCCTACCTCTGTACCTAGCAGCAATGTCACATGACCCCACAGCAGTGTGATTTCCCAGTTCAGCAGCCTGAACAGCCACCACCATGCTACAATGTCTAAACAGAATGCATGCATTTAGGCAAACGTGAGTTGTCCGACGTCCTAAATGTCGAAAGGCTGTGACCCCAGTTTTTGGAATGTCGAATTTTCAAATGCCGAATCCTTCAACGCTGAACGCCAGCCAGGCTAATATCCCCCCCTTCTTGATCCATGGTAGCGCTTGTTGTGGTGGTTGCGTGACCGTAAATGTCGAATTCAATGTTAGGCTCGACATTCTGACCGTTTGGCTAGGGTTAGTTTCGACATTTAGGTTCGGAGAATGTTACGTTCTGAGGTGGTGTCTTCAATCATATGCATGTATTCCTGTCTAAACACACATGACTTGCTTCAACATGAAAATGTATGGCAGGAGAATTTAAGTTGCATAAGGGTTTAAAAGGTAAATCACCATTCCAAAGACAACATGGATGACATAACAGAGGGTATGCTGAGTTTCAAACATAACCAGTGATTTCTAAATGAACAGAAACAAGGTGATACATTTAATGCTTTTACTACTTGAGAAGGGAAGATGGAGCCGGAAATATATAATTTGTAACTGCAACTGTTCCTATAATATAGATAGAAATGCTTAAAGATGTCTGGCTTTGTTTCTTTCTGTGAGTATCCTAAAGCCTTGCATCAAACTACAGTTCATTTGTCAGATGTTGCCTTGTTGTCCTTTACCCATGTTGGCATGAGAAAGGTAAGACTAGTTTGTCTCACCTTTCTTGTTTCTTTAGAAAGTCTAAGAACTGTAGGCAGACATGTGGATAGTGTCCAGGTGATGGCTTGGGAGAGCCGGAAGTACACCACAGAGGGCAGCTCTAAAGTCAGTGGATAGTCTAGAAAATAATCCTTGGTTGTACACTAATAATATAATGAAAACAAACGCAAAGATGGTATTCCTTCAGTTGGATTTGTACAAGTGTGTATGTTAACAGTGTTAGATTTTAGTAACCCATGTTTGCTTAATGTCTTTAAGTACAATTACATGTTTTCAGTTTCCCCCAGGAAATTAGTTACAAGAGGAATATTTGTATTTCCTCCCCATGAGTTATTAAATTAGGACACAACCACTTTAAATGTTGCCAATAAGTAATGTTAGAAAGCTGTCCATGCATACCTGAACCAAGGTCTTTCATGCTTTCATTGAGGAAGAGGTCAAAGACTCGAACGTCAGCAATGTTCTCTCCTCGGTCCACCAGCATATGAACAAGGTGAAGTCCAAGGAAACCACATCCTCCAGTCACTAGATAAACTTGTCCTTTCTCTGTTTCCATGTTTGAACACCAAAAAGAGCTGGTGATAATGGTGCTTTTACACCAGGTTTAGCCTCGGCTGCTTTCTGCTACCAACTGCAGCTGTAGAGAAAGAAATATTTCATTAACTTATTTATAGTTTTAGAAGTAAGCATTAAACCTCTTCAGACTGATAAAAATAATTTAACACTATAGCAAATTATAATACAATTAAATGTATTACAGCCTGATACATAGACAATGCGGTCAGTCAGTAACATAGCAATTTGTAGTTAGACTGTCTTTATAAGCAGATTTTTACCTTCATTGAAAAATGATGGGCAACACGTGTAGGAAGTTGTTTCATAAAATTTCTGTAAAATCTACAGCTCTTTCTGTAATTGCATTATTACAACAGAGGAAAGGACAACATGTTTGTAGAAATATGATCAAAGCCTTTTTCACTGATGTACTTTTAATAAATAAAATAAATAAATATATTTATTCATTCATTCATTAATATCTTATAAGTTAAACAGCTAGTGAGCATTTATCCTTCTTTCAAAACTTTATTCTTCACATCAATTAAAACAAAGTTAACCCTCATTCCTTTGATGTACACACTTAAAATCTGTAATAAGAAATGCAGAATTGTTAAATCTATAAGTAAGAGGTTAGTGAAATAATGAATCCTACAAAAGCTTGCATTAGGAAATTATGCTACTCTCTTTTATGTTGATTTGTATATTTCTAAACAACATATTGCTTTTCCAGCAGAAATAGTGCAGCATACTGGGGTCTTCTAAGCAGTACGTAAGTCCTGCAGTTTCAGTAGTTGAAGATACATTTAATCCTGTGTTCTAACTGCCAGATCTGAAGGCTTTCAATGAAACTTTTAAGTCCTTTGCAGCCTGATCTTCCTCTCTATAGATGCTCAAAAACTAATATATAAGTTAACATTGTTTGCAGCTGTTTTGAAGGCAGATTATATCTATGTTACTACTACTGCTTGAAGCTGTGAGTAGACTTTATGTAATAACATAGTTTAAAACTCCATGCGTTTCTGTACATCGTACTGCATTGTATTTGCTTGTTTAACTCCGTGTCAACAAGCACTAGACCTCAGCATTTACTACGTTAAGCACAATGAAAGTACTCTGGAGATGTATATTGTAAAGTTGTGAACTCTTTTTCCTTTGGCACATTACAACTTAGTTTATTCTTTAATAGTAATACACTACAAGATCTTATGGAAGAGTCTGAATAGTGTTGAATTAGTGGCCAATGCAAAGTGTTCCTAAATGTATAAATGTTTTGCATTAAACACGTCAGTAAGGTGACACATGATAATAAGGATTGTTGGAATACAATGCTTGAGTAAAATCCCTGTTACAAAATCTAAGAAGCATAATAGATTCTACTTATAGGTTCACAGGTTCATAGGTGTCTACTAGGCTAATGGCCCTGGGGCCTTTACAAGCCTAGCATATAGAAGTGCCTTGGCATTGTGCCGCCCATCGTCAGTTCCCAGTGCCTCTATCAAGTAGATCCACTGGAGTGATCTCCGGGGTGAACTTTCTATTACCAATCCACTCATCAAGATTTTAAGGGCTAGTGGAAAACATATTCCTGAACATGAAAGATGCTATTGCTGTACATGCCAACATGGAACAACAAACCAAACCAAAATACGTAAATGGCTGTTATGCTAGCCATAACTGTAATAAATGAAATATATATGATCTATTACATTTTCTGTGTTGAACAGGAAATCAATCCACAAATCCAAGTGAAAGTTAAGTTGTTCAAGAAATGATTCTTGCTAACTAAATAGTGTAAAAAATCAAAGAAAGAGAACGACAAATTAACAATATTGAATCTGTACAAAATAGCTACAGAATGTAGCAAAGGGAGAACTAGACACTCAAATTCATTTTAAAATTGTTTGAACAAAATGGCAATCAGTTGTCTGTTACATGAAATCAAATAAAAAAAAAGCAGGGTTATAAAAACAAAATAACCTAATATAAACGTATAGAAATGAAACAGGACAACAAGAGTCAAAAATACTATGAGTCTGAAAGACAGACCAGAAACACAGCAAGCTTAAGATATGCTAGGACAGACAAAGATTATGACCTTTCTTTTTTGAATGATTTAGTTGAATGTAACATGGACACTCTTCCAACAAAAATAAGGAACTTATATTAGTAGTGTGTCTACCAGGTGATAATGCTACTGACATCGCAACCACATTAAAATGTTTGAATGACAATCAACCAAATCGGGATAAAAGTACTCCACATGGGAAAGCATAATAAAGATCGGAAAAGGGGACGAATAGTGATAACCATATGGAAAGGAATAATTAGCACACAAGCATCTCAACACACATACATATGGATGACAGCCATGTTAACTATTTAGCGAAAATAAAAGTTATGTTATTTTCAAATAAATTAACTACAGTAAAACATGCATAACTAAGCAACAAAAAAAGATATATAAGATAAAAAAATGGTTCTACAAGAAGGTAATGTCAGTCAAATATGAAACATTATTAGGGAAGTAAAACCACAAGGAGGGAAAAAAGAGCTTTCCGCTTCTTTTTTGGCTTATTATTAGGGAAGTGAAACATATTGTAAGGCAATAAATATTAAAGAAGATATGCTTTGAAATAAAAGTAACTAATGTTTGTAAAAAATCATTTTATAAAGATGGAAGTTTGGCGCATGGAGCAGAGACTAGCACATCTAAATCTCATATGCAAAAATAACAACATTACAGATGAAGATTTGAAAATCTTGCATTGCTTTGAAGCACATTTGAGACAGTATTTAGGAATGGGGGGCTACTTTTACAAGAACTAAGTACTTAAAATAAAGACCTGGTGCCTAACACACTAAGATTATGGAAAATAAAATTAAATAAAAAATGCAAAACCTGTATTAGCCCTGGCTTAAGCATGGATATGCATGCAATAATTAAGAACATAGAGTCCATCAGTACAGAGTACTTAGAAATATTATGCCTAGAACACACTTTGTAAACTGTAGAGAGGAAAAAAGCAGTCAGTGTACCAGCATATGGGAGAGTGGCAGAAAATTCAGAAAAAATACATATGAGTTGATCTACTTAGCAGAGCTTCTAAAGTACTTAAATGGCTCTTTGCAATCTTAAAGGCAAAATTATTATCAGATTGCATATAGAGTAGATACGTCATCCCCAATGGCTATGAAGGGATTTAATTCTTCTAATTCACATAGGGAAGATGGCAATAGATGATAGATTTTTACTGGATGTTGACAATGCTGTTATTTAAACAAGGCATTCCATTCACTACAATAGCAAGTTTGGAATTAACAGCTATCCGGCAGTGTGTTTTGGCACTAGATGACTGAAACTGTTGAAGCTATACCCTGACCCGTGTGCAAAAATGGGAAAAGGGGTGGTGAATGGATGGCTGGATCAGTTTCACTGTAGCAGTAGTCTGATTAGATATGTCAGGCTAGTTGTGAAGGTCTCCTGATGGGACTTTGTGTAGTGGAGTTGACTAGGGTTCAGTTTAGAACAGCATCAATTCACAGTTTATACTACAGATATAGATATCCTTTAGCATAAAACTATTTAAAATTATAAAAATTTCTTCACATGTCAGTAACAAGAGAACATCTAATCAGAAACAGGACTGTGGAAGATGACATTCCCATCAGTAGGACTAAACTTAGCACAAGTAGTTTTAGAAAACGTCTAGTACCACCGGGCCTATCTTTCAACAGAATATGTGATCCAGGTTTAGCCCAGTATTTTGACTTTGGAACCACTATAGATAAACTTAGCATTGCATATTATGTAGATTATATACGTAAAGAGAAGTCAAAAACTTGGTAACCTAACTTTTGATCGAACCATAGTATTTTGTCATTTTAATCGTAGAGAGAGAATCAACAATTTGCATCAGCGATTCTCAAAAATGTCGAAAAAGGGATAATGATTAAAATCATAAGTAAATAAGGCTACACTATACATCCATTTACCATATCTCATCAAAAACAATGGCTTCCCAATCCCATACAGAACACATTATATCCCAAACATGAAAAGCCCACACATAAAATATGAAAAACCTATATATAAAATATACAATTAAATTGTGATCATTTTATTGTACAGGACCACACACACAATAATATTAAAACCTATAACCTGCAGGTGGCCTTGAACCTAGGACACTGTATTCTGGAGGCACTAACAGATGAAAAAGATGAAGTTACTGAGTCTTAGTACTTCATTCACTGTACAACATGGCTTTTTTTACTTGTGTTGTTTTATCTACAATATCCCTTTCATTGTTCTCAGAGTCATTGTGAATTGTCAACACTCTCTGTAGGATTAACTTTTGACTGAAGTAAAATGCGCCAATCTAAACTTAATAAGCCACAAGATAACAATAACTATGGTTCCTCTTTTGTCTTCCCTTGTTCAGAGAACCTTGAAGTACGATGTTCTATATGGGTAGTCAACAGTGAAGAAAAACATCTATAAAGCACCTAGAAAGAACTGAGAGTAATTTGAATGTGAAACGGTTCTTAGAACTTTAAAGAAATACATTTTACCTCTACAGAAAAGAAAGAAAAAAAAAGTGATTTCATTTTATCCTATAAAGCTTGCAAAATTCCCATATTTTTAATTTTTTTAATTTTTAAATAATCTTACATTTTGAACCTCTTCCTATTATTTAACAGACAGAAAAGACTCTTAAAAAGACATATTTATTAGATTGCTATAATTGACTGTCTGTTCCAGAATCAGTAAACAGTTGGCTAAAAGCAGAGTTATTAAAAAGTGGAATAAACTGCCAAAGGAAATTAGGAGAGTAAACATTTTGCAGTCA
This sequence comes from Protopterus annectens, assembly GCF_019279795.1. Classification (NCBI taxonomy): domain Eukaryota; kingdom Metazoa; phylum Chordata; order Ceratodontiformes; family Protopteridae; genus Protopterus; species Protopterus annectens. Next base: position 1,581,589,596 of record NC_056744.1, on the reverse strand, counting down.
TTAAAAATAAATAAATAGAAAAGTTGGCACAACTCCATGACAGAGAAGTATAAAGCCCTAACTACAGCCTAGATGACCCAAGTTTGGTGGGTCAAGTGCTGGTGAATCCAGGCTAGAGAAGATGGAAGTGAGTAGCCATTGCCGGCTCACCCATCCTGGAGTCGGAGCAATGTGACCCACTGTACCACTGGCCCAAACAGAAGTGCTGGAAGTATTGCTAGTAGGTGCTGTCTGGTCAGGTAGTTTTTGCCACATAAGCTAGGAAACTTTCCTGTGACCGACGTCTGTAAGCACAGAGAAGGAGGAGCTTCAAGTGTGGGAGACAAATTGGGTATGTGATTAGGGTTACCACCTGTCCCACTTTGCGAGGGACAGTCCCTCTTTGGGCAGTTGTGTCCTGCAAAAAATTGTAAAAATGACCGATGTCCTGAGATTTTAGGGCAAAATTATTTCCTATATTTTATGCAATAGTTGCATAAAACAGTTATTCTGTATCTGAAACACCAAATGTTATCAGAAATAGAATAAGCAACTAAAATTCTACAAGACTAAGCTTTTATGTAGGCAAAAAAGTGAAGTTCTGTCCTTTGTACTGGCCGTGGGTATGTTTTGGCCTGCAAAATCTGATGTTTATATCTCAATTGTCCCACTTTGCCATTTGAAAAGGTGGCAACCCTATATATGATGGGAGATCATATGGTATTACTCGATGGGTCTGTGAACCCTTGCCTCCTAGTGGCACAAATGGGCTAATGAGGCTCTCACCCTAGACAGTCAATGAAGAGGATGTAGGGCTCTAGTCCTGTCCAGGGAATAAGTGGGCCTGGTTTTCACTCCCGTGAGAACTAATAGTTTTATTAAGTCAGGGAAAACAGTGGCTAGACCATGCAAATGCAAAATAAAGAAAAGATAGATGTGGAGCAAACTTGAACAAATTCTGACAACACTTTTAAATGGGTTTAAGGGAGTATTTTTACTTCCCCTTATAAACTGTAATTAAATAAAGCTGTTACAGACATGCTGGCAGTAACCTAGCATCTCTGTCTGTTGACATTAACTCTGTAGAAGTCAAAGTATGATTGTCAGAGTTAAACTTCACATGACGCTCCTGATTCTAATAGATTTGCACTATGGGAAGGAGTTGGAAGTCAGTTTTATTTTAAAAAGTGTACTTCCAAGTCCTGATGTTTTGATATTTTTGCAGATATAAATGTTTTCTAATTTTTCTAGAATATGACCTCCAGCTACTCTACAGTACATAAAACTGTTTTTGCTATTTTTCCATGTCAGGTTCATTACATGTCAACAATCAATCCTGTATACTGTATTGTGTGGTCTCTGCTGTTCTTCTACAAACCAAACAAGCAGCATACTATAGTTTTTACTCTGCCCTTCCCACCGAATGTAATCTTAAATCCTATTTCTGCTTCTTCTGTTTCAGGCTAATTAGAAATCAAAGCGTTTTCTTTAACTGATTGCTCTGATTAATATGTCTGCATAGTGTTTAATCCTTGGTCAGTGAACAATACACAAAAGCTGATAGATAATCCTCTGTCTCTAACTACAAATGTTAACTTGGTAGAATTCAATTAAAGGGGAAAAATCAGAACTTGAATTTTGCAGGATAGTATTATTTCTAGCTTACATGTCCTGCAGGAAAGAGGTGAGAATGTGCACAGCTATGAAAATGGATATTTTCTCTGTTTTGATATACGTGCTAAAGTATTATTGTTTTAATTTTCCTAGAAATAAGACAGACAATTACAGTATGACCACTTTGCTACCATGTATTATCAGATCATGATAATAGGGAATTAACATTAAAATTCTTCAAAGTGGTAGAAATAACTGATATGAACTAGTCCTCAGATTTTGCTACATTTCTATGCCGATCGTATGTTAGTGTAGTGGTAATGCAAACCCATTCCCATTAAATGAATACATTTAATTTAACATAAAAACAATTCAACTTGTCTAGTTCAGTCTCATCTTCAGTACATAGAGGAATAGCAATGATGCTGGTAAATGCTACTCAGTTCAGGACTTTTATTTTTTGTCCCATGCTGCACTCCATCTGTACTACTGAAGTATAGCAACTCAGCCTTTTCAAAGCATATGGCCAGAATTAGGTAAGTTCAAAAACAGCCCTGCAGATTAGCAGAGAGGGAAAAATGTTATCTTAGGTCAGATATGATTGCAGAAATACAATAGACATCAGATATCTGCATCAACCTTTGACACTGCCTTTACACACTCATACTCCACACACAAGTTCCTCTTTGTGATTCATTTGGTCTTTGCAGTCTAATATAAGTATAAAATGTAAATATAAAATATATAACATGTTTGCTTTCCCATAGAGTAGACAAGTATGTTTACCAGGTAGCAAGAAGTACCTTCATCCCACTGCATCCTCGAATCTTCCTTGTTACTCATGTTCTCAGGAATGCTTCAGGTATAATCAGGGGTCTACATTTAGGTGTATCTTGGCTGATGATGTACTGCTAAATACCCTGTTTCAAACAATGCAGGTTTTGGACTGGGATAAACACACAAACATGCTATAAAATCAGAATAGTGCAAACGAGACTAAGCAAACTTCTTCTTCTTTCATCTTTTTCCAGTTAGGGGTCGCCACAGCAGATCACCTGTCCACTCATGATTGGTGTGAGGACTGGAGGAAGATGGCCGAAGGTTGCCAGCCTAGTCAAATAGAATTTGATACATAATTCTATCAACTGTATAAATAAATGTAAAATATAGGCATGTTTTCTTGAGTGTAAAAGAATACTGTGAAATGTGGAACTGCAAAATATGTGACAACATTGCACTCTACTGGCCCAGTGAAGCATGTTGTGACCCTCTCATGTTTTACAAGTCGGCTCCAGTGAGTCTAGATAAAGGTTTCATGCCCATTATTTTAAGGAAAGTTAATGACCAGAATTTACATGTGGAAGGTGCTTTATTGTTCTGATTTCTGCTAGATGTATATGTGAAATGCCTTGTATTGTTGTAGTTTACTGAGCAGGTGTTAGCTTGCAAAATAATGCAGTTTGTGGCCTGAGAGAACCTAAGTGTCAAAATGATGTAATTTGGGAGGGCCTCAGCAAAGCTGTTGGTTAGTGTTTAAAAAACTATTGTTCAGTGACAGACTGTGAGCATTTTGACTCTGGACATCTAACTCAGCACTTTGCCTTATGCTCACATGTAAGTTTTAGCACTGTGATTTCTTGTAGGGATAGTTATAGCTAGTAAAGATTAATTAGGTATTTTTCTTTGAAATCAGACTTGTACTACTGTATTATTTTAAGTTTCTGTGTGATCTCTGAACTCTTAGATATCTCTGTGGTGTAGTAGTTTTGTCTTGTGTTTTAATTATTTATTATTAAATATTTTTAAAACCTCCTACCTGTGGCTGGGTTATGTAGAGATAAAGTATGCTTTAGAGTACATTATATATTTATAGAGTTTATTATAATAAGCCTTTCCAATAAGCCTTGAGACTGATTAGTCATACTACCATTGGATTATAATATTGCACAGGATTAATTGGACACCCCTTTAAGGGCCTTTTAGTAGCTGATAATTAACTGGGTGGTGACAGGAATTACTACCGTATGGTCTGGGTAATAGGGGCACAGCTGGAGAACCTGGGCCACCCTTTTCCCAGGAAAGTCTGTGTGGTTGTATAACCTGTTCTCAAAGTCTGTGTGTGTGTGTGTGTGTGTGTGTGTGTGTGTGTGTGTGTGTGTGTGTGTGTGTGTGTGTGTGTGTGTGTGTGTGTGTTTGTATGTGTGTGTGTTTGTGTATGTGTGTGTGTGTGTATGTATCAGCTACCTGGGCAGAGACACAAAGCACTGGTTGGACAGAGATGGTACTGCAGGTTTTAGCTTGCCCAGTTAGGCTGAGACCTGGACCCTATAGCTGTACTAGTGGGGAGTCTTATTGGGGACCTGGTGAGCAAAGGAGCAACCAGCCCCAGACTGACTGTGATCTCTGTGTGCACTTAAGAGAAATTGTACTTTACTGTGTGTATTAGTTATCCTTTACTCTTCTCGGAGACTACCTCCCTGTTGTTAGTGGTGAGGATTGAGGCTCCTTGATTGCTGGGCCAGGCATGGCCATCACATGTGGTGGCAGTGGTGGGATCTACTTCACACACTAATTGGCTTGTAGTGGTGTGGGTAGAGCGAATTCCTGTAGCTTATGTACAGTGATCTCTAAAAGTGTTTTGTACTCTAAAACAGCCACTCAGTGTATACTCAGAGTTCAGATCACAATTGTTTTATTTCTTTTGTTAGCTTAGTGTTAGTCAGACTAAGCAGGCAGCATGTCAGTATAGGAGTATGGAAAGCTGACAAGGAGCCAGCTGGCGGAGATGTGCCAGGCTAGGGGGGCTGGTGCATGGAAACCTGACTAAGGCAGACCTGATTGGAGCCTTGATTACAGCTGCATCAGAAAACAGCAGCCTGGGGGACAATCAGACAGTGGAGATAGAATATCCTCGGAGAATGGACAGCTCAAACTTTCTGCAGTGGACTTAAAAATCCAGCTGGAGCTAAAGAGACTTCAGTTGGAGGACAGGCGTATGGAACTAGAAGCAGCTGAGAGAATGAGGAGCCTAGAAGCTGAAGAACAGGAATGGCAGAGAAAGCATGAGAGGAAAATTCTGACTCTTCGCCAGAGTCATGGAGGTAATGGGGAAGCAAGTAACAGGACCCCAGAAGCACAAAAGGTCAGTAAATTGCTTCCACAGCTTAAAGAGGGGTATAATTTTGATAGCTTCATTCATATGTTTGAGCAGGTATGTAAACAGTATGAAGTTGACCAAAGGCTCTGAGTACGGTTCCTGACACCCTTACTCCATGGTAAAGCTGTAACCTCTTTAGCAAAAATGCATGACACTGACTGTTTTGATTATACTGTTGTAAAAGACATTTATTAGAATGGTTTGAACTAACACCTGACATGCATAGGAAAATGTTTTGTGAGCATAGACGCAAGGCAGATGAAAATGTATGCAAATATGTTGTTGAACTGAGCGCTTATTTTCATAGCTGGGTGAGTGGATGTCAGGTCACCACTTTTGAAGGGCTGGCAGACCTTTTGGTAAGGGAACAAGCCCTTAGCACTTTGCCTGAGAACATGAGGATCTGGTTAGCTGATAAACATTGTGCTACTTCAGAGGAGTTGGGGAAGAAGGGAGACCTATACCTAGCAAACAGGGCAGCCCTGCACAGAAAAGGGACCCCCAGTACTGCTCATGGGTCTAAAGAAACCCATGGTGGGCAGCACAGACTGCCCCAACAGAATCTACCAGTAGCAGGGGAAGCCACTAGTCCAGGTATATGTCCAGGAGCTAGGGTTAAATTTTTTGAATGCAACCAGTGGGGCCATGTGGCATACAGATGTCCATGGAGGCAAGGTGGGGAGCCAAAGGTGAGGGAGCCAGTAAGTGGGAAAAACAAAATGTCAACAGTAGGTTGTCTTGAGACAACAGGGGTACAGAACTACCATCCTGCAGATGTCATGAGAGGGAAGGATTTGGATGAGGCAGTACTATGTACTCATGCAGTTACATGCAGTGAGGCTAGGAGACAAGCATGTGGGTCTGGTAGCCTGGGGGAGAACCAGAAAGACTGCATACTTGCAGCCAGGACTTCTGATGTGGTTACTTCAGGGAGTGAGCTATGCTGTAGCAGTGAGACTGAAGGTGAGCCACAGCTGCTTGTGGGTACTGATCATCCCTTGGACAGAATGACTGCAAAGATAGAGGTGAGTAGTAGTACCCAGGCTGACAGTGAGGCACCACTGTCAGAGGAAGGGTTACAATGAGAGACTTGATACAGGCTCAGCTCTCAGACCCTACACTTCAAGGCCTGAGGCAGGTAGCTAGGGAGGCACCTGATTCTCAAGGGAAGGGTGAATCTGTATACTGGGAAAAAAGGGTTACTGTACAGAGAGTTGACCCCTGAGGGAGGGCTAGAAGGTGAGAGAGTACAGAAGTTGGTAGTGCCTAGAGCTTACTGTCTGGTGCTTCTAGCCATAGCCCATGATATTCCCGCTGTATGGTCATATGGGCATAAAATGTACAAAGAGGCATATTATGCAAAACTTCCATTGGCCTGGAATTTCCAGAGATGTAACAGGGTACCACATGACCTGTGAGCAGTGCCTAAAGGTAGGAAAGGCAGGAGACAAGGTGAGATCTCCTTTGATGCCTTTGCCTGCGATTGAGGAGCCATTTCAGAGTGTAGCTATGGATATTGTGGGTCCTCTGAGTATCCCAAGTTCCACAGGGAAAAAGTATATCCTAGTGATTTTAGATTATGCTACACAATACCCTGAGGCAGTGGCTTTGTCCTCCATTAAGGCTGAGAAGGTGGCAAATGCTTGCTAGAGATTTTCAGCAGGGTAGGTTTCCCAAAGGAAATTCTGTCTGACAGAGGTGCCAATTTGATGTCAGACCTGCTGGCTTGTCTGTGGAAGTCCTGCAGGGTGAAGCACATGAAGACCACTCTCTACCATCCCCAGACTAATGGTCTTGTTGAAAGGTTAAACTCTACAATCAAGTCCATGCTACGAGCATTTGCATATCAGTTTAAGAGGGAGTGGGACAAATATTTGCCCCATCTGTTGTTTGCTTACAGAGAGGTTCCCCAGGAATCCACAGGTTTTTCACCCTTTGAGTTGCTGTATGGGCATAGGATGAGGGGACCTCTAGATTTAATTTGAGATGAGTGGGAATGTGACTGTGAGTCTCACAAGGAGTCTGTTGTGGCATATGTCCTGAACCTCAGGACAAGGCTCAGGGAACTCAAGGGCCTGGCCCAGGAGAACCTGGAAAAAGCCCAACAACAGAAAAAGGTGTGGTATGACAGGAATGCTCGAGCTAGAAAGTATGCTGTAAGGCAGCAGGTGATGGTTCTTATTCCTGTCAGACACAACAAGTTGCAAGCAGCTTGGGAGGGACCCTACAAGGGGGTAAGAAAGGTAAGTGATGTTAACTACATGGTGGAACTACTAGGCAGAAGGCAGGGGCACAAATTGTACCATGTTAACATGATGAAACCTTACCATGATAGTGAGGCCCCTGTGCTGAGCATTTGCAGTGGATTGCAGGAGGAGTCTGAGGGAGATCTGGGGTCGGGCTGACACCTCGGTGGAAGGGCTAGCAATATCCCAGCAGCTATCTCCTACCCAGGTTCAAGAAATCCAAGCAGTGTTGCAGGAATTTGGGGACATGTTCATTGGGAAACCAGGGTGCACCCACCTGGTGCAGCACCAGGTGGATACAGGACCCCAAAGGCCTATTAGGCAGGCCTCTTACAGGGTGTCTGAGAGAGTCAAACAGACTCTGAGGGAAGAGATACAGGAGATGTTGGAACTAGCGGTGATTCAGGAGTCCAACAGTCTCTGGGCCTCCCTAGTGGTACTGATGCCAAAGAAGGATGTCAGCACCATGTTCTGTGTGGATTACAGGAAATTAAATAGTCACACAGAGGCAGATGCTTACCCTATGCTTAGGACAGATGAGGCCCTAGAGCAGCTGGGCGGGGCTAAGTATCTTACAGCCATTGATCTTACCAAGGGTTACTGGCAGGTGCCTTTGACTCCCAGTGCTAGAAAAAAGTCAGCCTTTGTGACTCCTTTTGGCTTGTACAAGTTCAAAAAGATGCTCTTAGGGATGAAGAATGCCCCAGCGACTTTACAGAGGCTGGTGGATAATATCCTAGCAGGAGCAGGAGGGTTAGCCCTTGCTTACCTAGATGATATTGCTATCTACAGCCTTTCCTGGCAAGAGCACCTTCAGCATGTCAGGGAGGTGCTGGGCAGACTACAGAGGGCAGCGTTGACCATTAAGCCAAGCAAATGACAGGTGGATATGGCAGAGGTCTCCTACCTAGGACATGGAGTGAGGAGTGGTAAGATAAGGCCAGAACCTGCCAAAGTGGAAGCTATTCATTCATGGCCTGCACCTGTTGCCAAAAAGCAGGTGAGGGCATTCTTAGGGACAGCAGGATACTACAGAGAGTCTGTTCCCAATTATAGTACCATAGCTGCTCCCGTCACAGACCTGACAAGGAAGAACAGGCCAGATAAGGTAATGTGGACCCCAGCATGTGAGCAGGCATTTCAGAAGCTTAAGGAAGCTTTGGGAGGACCCCCCTGTGTTAGCCAGTCCAGACTATAGCAAAATATTTGTTGTGCAAGTGGATGCTTCAAACTATGGTGTGGGGATGGTACTTAGCCAGATTTCTTCAGAGGGAGAAGAGCACCCAGTGGTTTATCTCAGTCATAGGCTCCAACCCAGGGAGGAATGCTATGCAGCGGTAGAAAAGGAATGTCTAGCCATCGTGTGGGCACTACAAAAACTTCAGCCTTATCTGTATGGAAGAAAATTCACTGGGATGACAGATCACAACCCTCTAACATGGTTAAACAGAGCCAGTCAGCAAAATGCCAAGTTGCTAAGATGGAGTCTGGGGTTGCAAGCATATGATTTGTCAGTGCAGCACCGCAGTGGGAATAGCAATGCCATTGCAGATGGGCTCTCAAGACAGGGAATGGGGTGAGGTACACCCAGATAGACCTGACACTCTCAAGCAATGTTTCTCAAGGGGAACTTGAAAAACTTACTTGAGTTCCCTGGGGGGGAAGAGATGTGAAGACTAGAGGAAGATGGGCGAAGGCTGCCAGCCTAGTCAAATAGAATTTGATACATAATTCTATCAACTGTATAAATAAATGTAAAATACAGGCATTTTTTTTGTGTGTAAAAGAATACTGTGAAATGTGGACATGCAAAATATGTGACAACGTTGCACTCTACTGGCCCAGTGAAGCATGTTGTGACCCTTTCATGTTTTACAAGTTGGCTCCAGTGAGTCTGGATAAAGGTTTCATGCCCATTGTTTTAAGGAAAGTTACTGACCAGAATTTACATATGGAAGGTGTTTTATTGCTCTGGTTTCTGCTAGAGTGTATATGTGAAATGCCTTGTATTGTTGTAGTTTACTGAGCAGGTGTTAGCTTGCTAAATAATACAGTTTGTGGCCTGAGAAAACCTAAGTGTCAAAACTATGTAATTTGGGAGGGCCTCAGCAGAGCTGTTGGTTAGTGTTTAAAAAACTATTGTTCAGTGACAGACTGTGAGCATTTTGACTTTGGACATCTAACTCAGCACTTTGCCTTATGCTCACATGTAAGTTTTAGCACTGTGATTTCTTGTAGGAACAGTTAAAGCTAGTGAAGTTTAATTAGGTATTTTTATTTGAAATCAGACCTGTACTACTGTAATATTTTAAGTTTCTGTATGATCTCTGAACTCTTAGATATCTCTGTGGTGTAGTAGTCTTGTCTTGTGCTTTAATTATTTATTATTAAATATTTTTAAAACTTTCTAACTGTGGCTAGTTTATGTAGAGATAAAATATGCTTTAGTGTACATTATATATTTATAGAGTTTACTCCAATAAGCCCTGCCAATAAGTCTTGAGACTGATTAGTCATACTACCATTGGATTATAATATTGCACATTAATAATTGGACACCCTTTTAATGGCCTTTTAGTAGCTGATAATTAACTGGATGGTGGCAGGAATTACTACAATATGGTCTGGGTAATAGGGGCACAGCTGGAGAACCTGTGCCAGCCTTTTCCCAGGAAAGTCTGTATGGTTGTATTACCTCTTCTCAAAATGTGCCTGTGTGTATGTATCAGCTACCTGGGCAGAGACATGGAGCACTGGTTGGACAGAGAGGGTACTGGAGGTTTTAGCTTGCCCAGTTAGGCTGAGACCTGGACCCTATAGCTGTGCCAGTGGGGAGTCTTATTGGGGATCTGGTGAGAAAAGGAGCAACCAGCCCCAGACTGACTGTGATCTCTGTGTGCACTTAAGGGAAATTGTACTTTACTGTGTGTATTAGTGATCCTTTCCTCTTCTCGGAGATGACCTCCCTGGTGTTAGTGGTGAGGATTGAGGCTCCTTGATTGCTGGGCCAGGGCATGGCCATAACAATTGACAGTAGAGTTTTATGGTGTCGAGTTGCCAGCATGGTGCCCAACCTTCCACGGAAGGCACACACACACATGCACTCACACTTAGGGCCAATTTAGAGTGTCCATTCCACCTACAGCATGTCTTTGGGATGTGGGAGGAAACCAGAGCACCTGGAGGAAACCCACGCAACCACACGGAGGACATGCAGCAAACTAATGGCTCTGAAACAAGGAAGTGCTGATGAGCTTTATTTGCATTCTGTTTCTATGTGGACAAATAATTAAGAGTTGAAGGAACTAACATGTTATGTTATTGTTACATTGATTTTAATTTTCTTTACAATGGTAATGTGAAATTAACTGACATCTACTATAGTACAAACAGAAACTTAATCTGATATCCATCTATACATAACCTTTTTGATATGTCATCATTTAAATAGCCCTGATAAACACTGTCAAATAACTGTAATAATTCCCAAGTTACTTTGAAATTCAAGCAATAAATGCCTGTGTGTAACCCAAACAATATAAAAATACTGCCTTTTTATCATCTCTAAGATTAATGAAATACTGTTCTTTATATTTCTGGCTTGGAGTTTGGTTTCTGGTGTAATCATTTCTTCAAAAAGACTGAAAAAATATAGGATTGCAGTGTCCCTGCCAACACAAATATATCTTACAATGTTAACCGACTTACATTTCATAGAAGGAACTCTAACATTGATCTTTAACATCTTTTTATCCACTTCAGTCAAAAAAAGAATTAATTCTGTCTTCTCAATAACTTAATACATGACTCAGTTATAAAAAAGTAACTGATTAGAATGGTTATTTACTAAATACCTTTTTTCATTTCTGTTTCATACAGGCTATGGCTGGGTTGGTTGTGCATTGCTGATGGATGATTTATTCACGCAGTTACGTTAAAACAAGTATACTAACAAACACAGAGCAAGAGATATGCTCTGTTTGTTAGTATACTAGTATGAGGGACACACACACACACACACACACACACACACACACACACACACACACACACACACACACACACACACACACACACACACACACACACACACACACACACACACACACACACACACACACACACACACACCAGTATAGACTATATCTTATGCCCTTTCTGGATCCAATATTTCTCCCAGTCACAAGTTAACTTGTTTTTAACATACAAATTATGCAAAACTGAATAAAAATCAAAATAGTCTTCAGTTAAATTGTTATTCTTTAAAAGCATATTAACTTTCTTAAGAAGAGCCCTATCCCTAGAAGTTCTCTAAAACAAACAAACAGGGTACTTGGAAAGAATACAGTATTTGGTGAAATGAACAGAGCAAGAACTGCTAAAACATTACTAGCAGATCACTTAAATAACTCTGGATGCCCTTAAGGCTCCATACTTGCCTATGAATACAAGGGAGACCCTGAGTTTTTTCCAGTCTACTGTATTTCAGCCCATGGCACCCCCCCCCCCCATCACCTACCCACTGTAAAGTTGCAGCATCTGAACTCATGAACAATTTAAATCCCTTATGCTTACTATCACCTCAGCTGTCCAAAACTATAAAAATATTGTTCTTCTAGGTGAATTTAACCTAAACTACCTTGGTTCCCTGAGCAATGACATTGCTGAATTCCTAGCCAATATCAACCTTACACAATTAGTTAATGATGCTACTCGTCCACATTTCCAAACCTACAACCCTCCCTCCTGGATCAGCTAATCACTAACAACTCTATCATCATCTCCAATATATCTGTTTTTCCACCCTTTTTCAGTGGCCACCACCCAGTAACCTTCCAAATTATCCATCAGTCACCAACACTGCTCCCCAAACTAGTTATCTTCAGATCTAGATCCACCATTAATACAGACAACCTCAAAAAACACCTAACAATTTTTGCTGGTCTCTCATTACCAACTTACAGAACCCCAATTTGGCTGCAACAGCTCTGACACATACCCTCCTTCAACTTCAACACAAAATCTTCCTTCTCACATAGTGCCTTTTCAAATGAAACAAAACTCCCTGACTAACCACTGAACTAAAAGTCCTGCTCAAACTTAAGGACAATGTGTGGAATTGATGGAGACAAAACTCCTTACCAGAAAATCGTACTGCCATTACCTCTCTATGTAGCCGATCTAAGCAAGCCATGTGTTGACACAAAACCAGCTATTTCAAAATTAAGCTACTTGCTCTTCTAGGCAAACCCAAAAGTTTTAGCAGGAAATAAATCTTTTCACAGGCCATAAAGCTATTGATTCCCCCTTCCTCTCCTATCACCAATCAGACTTCTCAAGGCCAGGTCTCAACCTTTGACTTTCTCAAAGAATTTAGTTACCTCCCTAGTACTGCAACATCTACCTCTACCCCAACTCACCTAGCCTTCTTCCTTTTATCCTCCTCTTCTATGTTAAGAAAATTACACAAAAATAATGTGTTCCCCTTCAAGAAAACATACCCCTGGATGCACCCGCTGGTGCATACAACCTACTCCTCTGGTTTATATCACTCTGCAAAGACTTCTTGTCACACCTCTTCTACATATTTATAACGGCTTAATTCAAAATATATTAAACCCTATCCCAAACAGCCTCACCCAGTAAATACCTCCAATTTCTACCCTATCTCTATCCTCCCTGCACTTAGGAAAATACTTGAAAAACTAATCTACAAACAACTGCCCACTTATCTCCAACAGTAGCGCCACCTCATTTCCAAACAGCACAGATTCTCAGCTGGTTAGGGCACAATGACAGCACTATAGTCACTTACAGATGAGATACTTTCTAACATGGATAAAGGAAACCTTTCAGGACCTCTATTCATTGACCATACCAAAGCTTTTGATCTAGTGCACCACTTTCTGTTTCTTTACTCCCTCCAAGAAATCAGGGTTAGCCCCAACACTGTCACCTGGTTCCCACATTTCTTAATAATCTGGTATTTCAGAGTCAAACTAGGCCCATCCCTACTGCCACCAGCATCCCTTGCCAGAGGAATGCCCCAGGGATACATACTTACCAGTCTTTTGTTTTAAATTTTTACTAACAAGCTGCCCTCTTATCTCCCCAACCTTCCTATTACTCTTTATGCAGATAACATGGCTAGTCTTCAGTCCACTCCCTCACATTCAGCTATTTAAACCCATCTTCAGTCTGACCTTCACTCCCTTAATTCTTGGCTAAACAACCACAAGCTACTCCTAAACCCCTCTAAAACCAAACGTATGATATTTGGAACCTCACAAAATCTGAAAAAGACTCCTAAAAATCTCAACATCACAGATCTCAATGGTTGCCCATTAGAAACAACTACATCCTTTAAATACATAGGTTTATGGCCAGACCAATCACTTAACTTCCAAAGCCACACTGAAAACACCTGGAAAAAGATCAGATCTCTTTTATTCTGTTTTTTTTTTTTTAAATATCTCCCTTTCTCTCTGGACCAGCTAGAGCTGCAATAGGCAAAGGAGTCCTCCTTGCTCAGCTTGATTCTCCCATCATAGCCACAGCCTCTTAACAAAACTCATCCACTCTACAATCCATTAAAAACAAAATTTGCCAATCCATTTCCAATTTCTCCCCTCAGGAACACCAATGCATCATGACATCACTCTTCCCAAGGTCACATGACTGCCAGTCTCCTTCAGAGTTGAGCTACTCATAGTGTCTCCTATTTTCAAACTACTTCAGCCTTTCCACAGCTTGCAGCCAAACTCCATAATACACCTCCCCACAACCTCCCCCCAATTAACTCCCTCACTCCACACACCCTAAACTAAATTGAACTGTTCCAACCATTCCTTCTCTACTCTTGCACCCAAACTCTGGCAGTCCCTCTCCCTTCACCTTAAAGAAGTCCCATCTTTCAACACCTTCAGAGCTCAAATTAAAAAGCTTCATCAAAATACTGACTGTAATTACTTTTTGTACTGGACACGTAACCTAACTCCCTCCTCACCTGCATCACCTGCTGCTTCCTCTCATATTTACTACTAAAATTAATTCACATTTGATTTTCTACTCTGCTGTTAGTATTTACATATTGTATCAATTGTCTATGGGATTATCTACGTTCTGTGATTACTTTTTGTTTGTCAATTTGTTCTTTTCTATTCTATTTTCTTGTTTTTTCCTTTTTTTGTGAATCTCTTTACCTGGACTGTGTGTGCAAATGGTCTGTAGTGATCAGTGTATCATACCGATAAACTGATAATCAAACTAGAATAAAATAAATGTTTATATTTATCAGTTAACTGCTATATTGTTATGACAGACAGCTGGCAAATAAACTGTATTATGTAGACTATTGTACTGCTTTTTGGATAGATGGATTGACAGACAGATAGACACAAGATAGACAGGTGTGTGTGTGTGTGTGTGTGTGTGTGTGTGTGTGTGTGTGTGTGTGTGTGTGTAAACAGATAGATAGTATTGAACTGCTTTATGGATTGATAGGGTATACAGATGGATATACAGAAGATAGACAGATGCTTGTGTGTATAAACAGGTGGGTAGACAGGCTGAAGAACTATTTGTGGTAATCCCCATTCTGTTGTGATGGTTTTGAAAATGTCCGGATGCAGCATCCATTCGTGGGCATCTGTTGTAGTTCTGCTTAATATGTCTGCTAGAATGTTTTCCTTCCCTGGTACATAAATTGCCTGTAACTGAATGAAGTAGCTCAGAGCCACATCCCATAGGTCCAGTGCCAGCCGGCATAGGGGGTATGAGTGTGTGCCTCCCTGTTTGTTGATGTACCACATAACTGTGGTGTTGTCTGTCCTTATCATCAACTGGCCTTCTTGGAGAAGAGGTCTTTGCGTTTTTTGGTTATTTGCGTAGTCGGAGGATCCGACGGCATAATGTAGGCAAAATCGGAGCCGAAAATCTGTTCAGCAAAGTCCGAGCAACGTTTAAGTGTCCGCCGGTTAAAAGAAGCACAGGCTAGACAAGCTGCTACGTCGTGGTCTGGGCCTAAACAATGTATGCAGTAGGAGTGGAAATCTTTATGAGGTATTTGTTTCCCACAAGATAAACAGTTATTAACTTTCTCTGACATCGGCTGAGGCAAGAAAGAGTCCCCAACGGGGTACTTAGCTTTATAGAAGTCTTCGAAGTAGTATTCGGTAGTAGTAATCTCTGGATCTGACCGACCGGCACTTGCGAACAGCTTCTGCTTCGGGCGCCACGCGGCAAGAAAGACTGAGGAAAATGGCGTCGGCTGATGCCTTTATACCCGAAGAACTGCCGCAATGACGTCGGGTGAAGTGCGACACCAGCCGAAGCCAGACCCAGACTTTGGAATCCGGCCGACCGAAGGGCTGCCTGACGACAGGACAACCCATTTGTTAAGACTGCAGATGCATCCTTGAAGGACATCTAATAAAAACCTCACCTCATGTGCAGTGATACACATGTAGGCAGGCTGGCAGACGAAGATCAGTGGTCTGCGGAATCAAAGCACCATAACTTTTTATGACAGATAAGGACTGGCTAGTTCACATAATTAGCCAGTTTTCCCCACCAGTTAAATAAAGGAAATATATTTAAACAACAATGTTTTTATTGTTACCCCACCCCTTTAAGACTTCCCATTTATTTAAACCGTACAGTCTCGAATTGTGTTACTTTATTTTGCTGTACTTCCTCATGTAGGTTGTTCCAATCTTCCATTTTTTCAAATAATCTTCCACTTTCTCCCTGTGAACTGTCACCTTGTAACTTTAGATTGCATTGTCTTATTCCCAGGCATCCCTTTTTAAAGTTACTTAAATGCTGTTGGCACCTGTGAGGTATGTAATCCAGTTCAACAATGTTAAATGCAGCCAGTTCTATTTCATTAAGATGAATGTGTACCTGCTCTCTAGCTAATGTAACTGTCTCCGAGGTTTATGTAAGCACTTCAGTTAATGTAGCTACCACCGAGGTCACCTAATCTACAGGGTGTTACAAACAATCTCTGTATGTTAGTCTCAGATGACCAGGATTTGATATACTCACTGCCATGGAACTATGTAAATGCCATTTAAAGGATACAACCCCATCCACACCCTGCTTTCTTTCAAGACTTAACATGTTAACATTTTTGTGATTTACTTTATATAGGATCATAGGAAGTTACTAGGCTAATGGCCCTAGGGCCCTTACAAGCCTAGTCAAGTTTTACCCTTATTTCCACAATCAGCACCTATGGAACCCCAGGGGTAAATTTATAGTTACCCATCCAATCGTCCAGCTTGCATTTGAACAGGGCCAATGAGGTGCTCTGTTTGACATGAAGTGGGAGTCTGTTCCAATATCGCATCTGATGCATACTATACACAATCTATGTTCTACTCTATGAATGGTGTGTATCGTCTGCCTATTTGCCATGATGATATATCCAGAAGTGGTTCCCATTCAGAAGCCTGAAACATCATAAGCCTGAAAATCAAAATCCTGAAACCAAAAGCCTGAAAATTCAGAATCCTGAAAACTCAAAATCCTGAAAGCCCAAAATCCTGAAAGACCAAAATCCTGAAAGACCAAAATCCTGAAACTCAAAATCCTGAAAACACAAAATAGACATACTGATGTCATTGTGGCTTTGCTATTGTTAGCCCTGTGGTGTTAGGTCATGTGTTGGGGTCAGGTAAGTGTGCGGTTGGTTTTATTTTAGGGTTAGGGCGGTTTAAGTGAGTTAGGTTAGGGCAGGTTAGGCATGTATGCAATAGTGACAAATATTGGGGTTAGGGGTTTAAGTGAGTTAGGGTTAGGGCGCGGGTCAGGTGAGTGTGCGATAGTGACGGACCTTAGGGTTAGGGTTAGGGTCAGGGTCAGTTGGTAGATATTAGTGTCTTTATAGTGACATATTAGCATTATTTGTGTTTTCAGGATTTTGAGTTTCAGGATTTTGGGCTTTCAGGATTTTGAGTTTTCAGGATTCTGAATTTTCAGGCTTTTGGTTTCAGGATTTTGATTTTCAGGCTTATGATGTTTCAGGCTTCTGAATGGGAACCCCAGAAGTACATATACAACTCCTGATGAAGCTTACCACTTGTCTCTAGACAGGGATAAAAACATCTTTTCTCGATCAATACTGTCTCTTCTTATACACTGTACTATTACAGCCTTTCCTTGCTGCTCTTTTATATTACTTACCATTTATCGTCTGATACGATTACCCTCTATTTTGTTCCTCATTTTGCTATTGCCTTATCTTCCCTGCTTATTGTACACTTATTTCATATTTTTTCCCCGAAGTGCATTATTGTGCACTTTTATAACATTGCATTTAAATTGTCATATTTGAGACAATTCATTTATTTTTCCAAGATGACTTCATATTTCCTACATCTTAATGTGTTGCAAATATTTTTTTATAAATTTATGTTACCAATAAAAAGTAAAACGTCAACCCCATCTCTTCTGTAATCACAATTATAAAGATATTGAAAAGAACAAGCCCCTGTGTTAGCTCCTACAGTCCACTGCTTATCACCATCATTTACTCCATTTACTGTGCCCCCCATGTACTTTCATGTATCCAGTACTTTACCCACACAAGCACCCTTTTAATCTGATTATGTCTGCCATACTTATTCACTGAGCTGATGTCTAGGGCATACCCACCACACCTTTCTGACGTACTGAAATCATTCAGGCCTGGCATGCCCATAACCTTCCTCTCTTCTTCTTGTTAATCAGTTTTCCCTTGGCTCCCAATTCTCATTGGCTTCTTGATAGTCTAGCTATTTTTTAATTTAGCAGATATTTAGTGATTTTTCTACAAAAATTCAGTCAAAACGAAAAATCAGCAGATGCTTTCCTCAAATTTGCCAACCTCGTTGTGAAGATGAGCCCCATCTTCCTTCCTCCCATTTTCAGAAACCCTACCTTCTGCCCACTTTTTGTGAAGATGTTTAGTTAATGAACTAGAAAATAATATGTCAATAGCTCTGTCTTAACAATTTGGTTGAGTTTGTAGCTATGCTGTTGTGCAAACTGGATGTAAAATTAAACATACCTCAGCAGAGGTAAGGTATAAAGGTGTCTACACATCTAAACTCTATGTCCCTATTAAAGGAATGTTAGTCTTTTTAACTTTGAAAACTGTAATCAAACCACTGCCAGCAATAATTTTCTATCATAAAAGATAAACAAGCTGTAGCTCATCCAGTTGTGATCAATGAGTTATAGCCTCATCCATTTTAGAATTTACCACTAGTAGGGAAGCCACAAAGGATTTTCAATTGATATTGGGGCACATGTGTCAGTAGTTTGATGGTGAAACATGTCAGACTTCAAAAGTGCATACTTCAGTATTATCTATGTAATCACTAGGACTGTGTCATGGACTCATTGGCCTTCACTGACCCTACATTTTCTATTGATTCTTCCCCTTCTAAAAGAGTTTCACTGGTGGGTGAGGGCTGCACCTTTAAATCAAGAAAAATAATGTCTTCCACCACAACTTTCTTAAGCTCTGACAATAGAAATGTTGGACTCCTTATGGGGTACTCATTCATTGTTACTGGAAATACAGAGGATTTGGTCTTTTTCTCAAAAGAACCTGAAAGAGATGCTACATTTCTCTTACTCTTTAAGCCCCCAGGAGATAGTCAAAGTCTGAAGTTCTGAAGATAAACACAGACATTTAAGAGGTGATGCATTAGGAAACAAGGTGACACTCAGATGTACTGCCTTAACAAGCTAGTCATGGATCTTTGAGACGCAGTATTCTCATAAACATTCTTCATCTACCTGAATTCCATCTGCCAGTAGCAGAAAATCACCTTGTGGAAACTCTCAGTCAAGCAGTTCCTCTGAATCATAGGAGGTAGCCAAGTTTCACAGTTTGGGTAGCTAAGTTCCACAGTTTGAGACTATGGCAGTAGCCAGAGTGAGACCTTTTTGCAAATTGAGAAAACTTTCAGTTACATAAGTCTTGGATGAGATCATGAGATGCCTTTTTACAGAACTGAGGTTCATAAATCAACATATTCAGTTGTCACATTCTGTATGATTCCAAAGGCCTCATCAAAGGTAACATGATAAATAGTCCAATATACTCACATTTTGGCCCAGACAACCTGGTTCTCCCTTCCCTTTCCTTACTTGATATAACACCTACAACTATCTCTCAGAAATAACTGACTGATTCAGCAGTAATGCACAGTTTTTCATTCAGCCTTAGAGTCACTTTGCTTGAAAACATGGGTATTAAAATGCTGATCCCAAATAAGGATCTGTTTTCCTTTTGGATAACACAGATGCTTCAAGAGGCTAAGAAACTCTGCACTAGAAAACTGTATCTCTCAAAGAGGAACAATCTTTCTTACAAGTGTGTTGGTTGTCCTTGAAGACTTTGACTAATTTATCCCATTTGCTTTCTGAAGATAATCTGTTCTTCAGTCAAAGCTTGCTGTGCTCCTACCAAATGGCCTTCTTTGGGATTCTCTCTTCACTTCCACCACAGGCTTTGTGGTATTTCTTACAGGTGGTCTGCATTGCGAACACATGCCTCTCAACTGTCCAGGTTTTCAAAGAATGTCCAGATTTTGTTTCATATTGATAGTCTGTTCCCCATAAATTTGTGGTTTTCTTGCAAGTCATTGAAAACTGGCATCACTAAATAATGATGTATATTTGAATTTCAGACTTCATATTTTTCAGAAAATGAATGCTAATGCAAACACTGTTTTATATAAACTCTCATTTTTGTAAGTGCAATATTTAAACTCTGTATCTGATTTTGGACCTTTGCCTACCCCCATTATTTCTGTCTTTCTCCAGATTTCTTGAACTTAGATATCGATAGGTATAAGCCTTCCAAGAAGCATTTGGTGTTTAATTGATGTCATACCTTTCTTCTAAGATCATTGCTGAAATCTCCCCTTGTACCTGCTTATTTAACACCCTTGAAGTTTGTACCACTGTCCCTCTCTTTGCCCACCATAAGCAGAGTCACCAATAAGGCTAATCTCTCCTAGAAAGAAAAGATCTTCATATAGAGGGATGTAGGTTGTTTTGGGGTTTGTGAAGGATTAGAACTGGCATTAGTGGTGGCTGGGTGAGGTTTGGTAGAGATGGTGTGGTCTGACTGAAAAAGAGATACTAGAAATAAACAAAACCAGATGATAAATGCAAATAAATACAGTATAAAGACATCAGATGACAGCATTAGTAACAGATGTAGATTACATTTATTATTTTTCCATTAAGACCTACTAAGAGCAGGTGTCTATTTTCAGGCATGACCTGAGAACTTTGACTTGGTTAAGTGGCATTTGAAAGACTGGCACTCCTGACTAGTGGGCAAAGCTAATTAACTTTCTCTGCTATTTTATCAAGGGATTTCATGGTCCAGAACAACAACATGGCTCTGAAAAGTAGGTAATGAGATGGAACACGAAGGCATAAACAGTATTGCACTTCCATAATGCATGAGGTAGAAAATTCCACAGAGTCTGAACAAAAAAAAAAGAAATACTATCATTCCTGAAGGCTAGAATTTAATTTTGGAAATCTGATATCCTGACGTGGGTAACTTCCTCTTCTTCCATCCCCAGCTTCAGTATGTTTCTGAATTTATCTTGTTCCCATGAGTGGAGGCATACATGCCTCTGGCTACTTCATGTTGTAACATCTGGTGCCACACCAGGAGGGCACTCTTAGCTTCAGCGCTAGTCACTTTGACTCCCGCTTCTTTTTCTAGCATCCAGTTTGGATTGCAATGATTTTCATAAGAAAGATTTCTGCTTTCTTTGCATTAAAAAAAAAACTCAAAGAGTTTGCTGAAATCACCAGTCACATGCCTGGAGCTGCAATTGACTGTACTTGGTTGTGAAAGAATATAGGAGAAGCACTGCCACAAGATGCAAAGAGAGGAAACTTGATGCCTGTATCACGTCCTAGTAAATGGCAGCTTCTAGTCTGCTGAGACTGCTTAATAGAGGGGGAAGCAGAAAGGATGCTTGAGTGATTCTAGGCTGATGCTGGACTGATGGTACAGGATAAAAGAACTGAAAGGCAGACATTAGCTGTTAACTTCCTCCAGTTAAAACTAAACATATAGGGGCCTCATATATCACACAAGTTGCCAGTTGTCGCTCAACTAGTTTTGAATTGCGTTCACATTTGTCATCAACTAATGAATGGAAGACCTTAAAGGGCACACCTCTTAAATGACAGGTGCACCTCTGGCTACGCCATTGGATATTTCCTACAGTATCTAAATTGCTTCTGCTTTATCCAGGCATCTATGGCCTGTATACAACTAGCCAGCTCACATGGAACAGTCCCTAAAGTACCCCAATGGAAAACTCTGTGATAGCATTTGGGATAGATGCATCTTCTCCCTAAGCCTCAGTATCTAGACATCTGTAAGTCCTCTGTGAGGATATTAGAGTTACAGACACTGATTGATAGACTGTCCTAATGTAGGCAGGAGTACACCATTTAATGTTAAGGACTGATGCTGTAGGCCTTGTTTCACACCCACCCCTCTGTACCATTCACTCTACAAAGTGCTAGTTTCCCCATTCAGAAGCCAGTTAGCTTTTGTAGAACTCTTTGCATAGATTCAGACTCTACTCCACAAGAAGGGCAGTAAACTTGTTTTTTTCTTTGAGAAAAGGTAAAGGGTTCTTCTTTTTCTGCCCCTTCCTTCTTCCAGACATACTTGGAGACTTATAAACTCATAGGTAAGTAATGGGTTAGCCGTCCTTGTGGGATATTTTAAGTCTAGCCAATTTCCCTTTGGTGAGAATCAAACCCAGTAACTGTTGTCTGTGAGATACACACTTTACTATTATACCAACCTTCAACCCCAGCTTCCATCTTATTTTGGACCTCAGTAGCTTCAGAGAGCATGTCAGGTACATCCAGGGGATCTTGCCTCTACTACTGGAAGTCTCCTAGATGGTTTCTGTGGATATGATAGACTCACTGTGACTTATGCCAGGGCTCTGCACAGGGTATCCCTTTGGTTCTTACTGGGTGGGCATCACTTTCAGTACAAGTTGGTGCTCTTTGTCCTCTGCTCTACACTCAGAGTGTTCACTTGCTGTACTGGAAGAACTTCATATGAAGAGGAACATCATGTTTTCCAGTACCTAAATAGGTGATGTATGCAGAAAAATTCAGCCCAAGACATTTGCATGTGAACTTTGTATTTCTGTCTCTCCAGTCATTCTGTAACCTGTAAACTAAGTGGGTGATTCTGAAAAGTACTGTGCTGGTGTAACTCACTTGCATATGTAGGCTTAAAAAATTCTGATATATACCACAGTGCTGTAGAAGGCAAGCCCAGCAGCACCCTCTATGCACAGGGCTTTGCTCCCTACCGCCCCTTACTTAATATAGCATACCTCAAGGTGTATAACCTGAAAAAAAGTTAGGTACAGTTACATAAATTGCTTAACCATGACTTTCATCATGTACAATGTACAATGACACTATGTTACAGAGCGAGTAAAAAACATTTCTGAATCAAAAGATAAAATCATGGATAGAAGCAGTTCCTAAACACTTTATCCCACTCATGGGTCCCCTCAAATTATAAATGGTATGTTGTTGTGTCTTTTGGCTTTTCCCTGTTATGGGTCACCACAGTGGAACTCCGGTCCGCTAATGATTGGCAGTCGATTTATACGTGCTGAGTTGCCGGCCCTGATGCACAACCTTCAACGAAGGTAAGCCCATTCACGCATGCCTCCATACAGAAGACGCTTTTGCTGAGAATCGAACAGGACAACATCTTACTGTGAGGCGACAACGCTACCGCAGCACCACCACCGCAGTCCCTAAATTATAAATGGTATGATCCCAGTTATTCTCACTAAGAGTAATATACAATTATCAACCATGGGATGGGTAAAGCCTATTTAACACCAAAAGGGACAGGTTAATTAAAGTACCAAAAAGGAAACTGGCATGGCTTAAAGTGGCCTGCAAGGGCAGCTAACCTGCTACTTACATATTAACGTATGAACCTACAGGTATAACGGAATTGTTACTGTGGTATGACATAGTACCTCATCATTTCTAAAACTGTGTTTCAAGCAACTTAACTGCAAAACCTTGCTTTTAGTAATGCATATTTCATTTGTAATGCTTATGTGCTTGCAGTTCTTTGTTAATCATTTGTAAATCTTTAAAACATACATACCAGCTGCATCAATCATTCTGAAGTGTGTAATTTGTACATTCCTGCATATTTCTACAGTGCATCTAATAAATATATGTGTCACACTTGCAGTCACTCACTCTCTGCAAAACAGCAGAGTTATCATGGATAATATATGTCTTTTTAAATACATTTTACAACCAATACTATACTAAATTAGTACATTATCATTCTAGTCCATGCTGCTCTGAACTTGTTATATGCCATCTGAATATCCTAAAATCTGTTTTGGTCTATATTGACGTGAGCTTTAATGTTTCATTAGCTTTCCTCCTCAAGACTTTGGTAAAAACAGACTTCCCAGCTGAACATTTTTAATCAGTAAACAGAAGTAAATAAATAAATACCCAAGCAGTGCTCTCTCTCCCTTCATGTACCTAACAGTCAAGGACACAGCGTTGCAACAAATAGCCTTTGACCTCTGTTTGGAAATAGTTGTTTAAATATTTACTGGCAACTTACACATGCTGGCCTTGACAATTGCTTCGCTGGAAAATCATGTCCAATGTGAACTCAATAAAAAAAAAGAAAAAAATGTAACTGCATCTGTATCATGGAGTGAAGGAACATATTGGTGATGACTCCTCCTTGACAAACCTGTATTCAGCATGCATAGAGAAATGCATCTTAGCAGTCCTGCATTAATTAGGGATTTTATAGGTTCATAGGTAGGTACTACGCTATTGGCCCTAGGGCCTATATAAGCCTAGCCAAAAAGGTACCCTGGCTTTTGCCACCCAAGAAAATTATTTCCCTGTGCCCCTGTCGAGCAGAGACACAGAAGTGATCCACAGGGTGAATTTCCTATTTCCCATCCAATCATAAAGATTTTTTTTTGAACAGTGCTAATGAGGAGCTTTGTTTGATATAGATAGGTAGTTTGTTCCAGTGTATGGGAAGTCTCTGGGACAGGAATCTATCCCTCCAGCATATTCTGTTTATTGTGGTGACAAGGTTTAGGTCCCTAGAGCGTGCACCTTGGAGGGATTGGGATTTCTTTAAGTGGAGCATGTCCAACAGCTCTGGGTTTGACATAGCTTTGTATGTTAGGCAGAGATCACCTCTGAGTAGGTGATATGCAACAGAGTAAAGCTGGAGTTTTTTGAGATGGTCTGCATAGGGCATATGTTTGAGGCCGGTAATCCTCTTTGTGAGGAATTTCTGAGCCATTTCCAGTTGTTGTAGATGTCCTGTGAGGTACATACCAAAAGGGGCATTGTACTCTATAATGGGTCTAATGAGTGATGAGTAGAGGGGAACAATGACCTCCTTTTTCCTGGATGAGAAACCTTTTGTAATGAGGTGTGCCATGTAGAAGGATTTCCTGACTACTGTGGCAATGAGATTATCAAAGGAGAGACTACTGTCCACCTGTGTCCCAAGGTTTCTTATCACACTTTCGGTGTTAAGCAGACTACCACCTATGTGGTAGTTCATGGGTACAGCGTTTTTACCAAAGGGGATGACAATGCATTTTTTGGCATTGAGCTTGAGGCCATGGCTTTGACACCAGGCATACCTTTTGTAGGATGTCCACATCATTAGGAGTTTTGTTTATGGCTCCTAGTTTGCAGTCATCTGCAAACTTCTTTAGCCAAAGACCTTCTGTGTTAGCCTGTACTTCAGAGAAGTAGATACCAAACAGGAGAGAACCTAAGACTGAACCCTGTGGTACTCCACTTGTCACTGGTCTGAAGTCGGATTTGGAGTCTGCTACTTTCACAGTGTGGGCTCTGTCAGTGAGCCAGTTGGCAACCCGTCTTGTGACATAGGGATTTATACCTAGTTTAGTGAGTTTATCTATAATTCCAGTGTGGGAGATGGTGTCAAAAGCCTTGTGGAGATATAGATAGGCTGTGTGAACCACCTTACCCTCGTCTGTGGCTTTGGGGACTGCTTCAAAGAAGTCTATCAGGTTAAGGTTTTACAAACCCAAACTGGGTGGGGTCCAGAGTTTGAAGATTACCAATGTCTTTGTTTATAAGTTCCATGATGATACATTCCATTGCCTTACAGATCAGGCTCGTCAGGCTAATGGGGCTGTAGTTCCCGGGGTCCGTGGTGGCTCCCCCTTTGTGGAGTGGGATAACTGTCGCTGTGCACAATTCAGTGGGCACAAAGCCTGATGTGAGGCTATGATTGAACATGGTACTTAGGTGGGGTGTAGAACAAGCCAATACTATAATACAGGTATAATTCAAGTATCGACAAACAACAAAAAAGTATAGACAAACAACAAAAACTAATTTTATCCCTCAGACATTCTTTCTTAATAAAGAGAAAATATTGGTAAGATCATATTTGTTTTTTGGAGTTATTTATACACAGACAGATGGACAGACACACACACACACACACACACACACACACACACACACACACACACACACACACACACACATACTATTGTCTCCATGAAGGCAGGTATTCAGCTAACTCCAAAATGGGAAAATGTTTTACTGTTAATTCTTACAACATCATTCAAAGTTATCATCAGTTTGTAACTCACACACAAACACACATATACCCACACACAAATATTTTGCTGCTTATATAAATCCTGGTGCTAAGTATAACCAATACATGGAAAGGTTCTCACAATTTTATTCAAACTTACCAGTAACTTTACACACATACTGACACACTCCCCACACATACAAGTGCTCCCCCATGTGCAGACACCCACCCACACACACACACACACACACACACACACACACACACACACACACACACACACACACACACACACACACACACACACACACAAACAAACACACACACACACCACACAAATATACATACTAATGCTTACACAAAAGGGTTGTAAATTTATATGGGTGGGGAATGCTCCTTTTACACTATACAAGCTGCAAATGTGTCAAAAGAAAAAAATACCTTACAGCCACAAAAAAAAAATTCTGGTTTCACCGTAGGCTGAGTCATTTAATCTGTTCTTTGCCAACATTTGGTTTTGCAGCTCTCAGCATTCTCTTACCATGCAAAAGGATTGCATGCCACCTGTATAAATAATCACTTTGCGAATGATGCTGTTATTCTAGGCTCAGCTTTTACTGACTGATATATGTCTGTCAAACTGATGTCTGTGGCTGGGAATTATGTTTAAAATATTTCCGCTTTCCTTCGGAAATAAAAATACAGATAGCAGTAACATGGCAATACAAACTGTATTTGATCTAAATTCCCTGTTTTTCATTGCACTTGTTGTCTTTGCATTATTTTTTAACATTTATTTGTTTATCTGTTTTGCTTTCTGTTCCCTACTCCTTGATTATGACTCTGATATTGCTAACTTCAATAGCCACTACAGTCGGTATTCAGTACCCGGGATCTTTTGAACTACATTATTGTCTACCATTCAGCATCAATAGTTAATTGCTCACATCTGTTCTAAAAGCTTTTCCATTCCAGTCTAAACCTATGACCTCTTCTTCCTGACTTAAGATTTTAAAGTTTTTTTATGCAACAATTCCCCTCACCTATCTCCCATACATGCATACATACCCAACTGATACAAGTTATATGATCCTTACAAGATCTGCTTGCTGGACATTTTTTTCTCAAAGGGCAGGGTTAAGGCATATTTGATTTATAATGCTTATGTGCTTGTAGTTCTTTGTTAATCCTTTGTAGATCTCTATGGCATACATACTAGCTGCATCAGTCATTCTGGTGTGTAATTTGTGCATTCTTGTATATTTCTACAGTTTATCTATTAAATATATATGTCACACTTGCAATCACTCACTCAGGTGTGCATCAGAATTCTTTAGGCCTATACAGTTTTTCACTATGTCATTCCTTCTTTCCTGTGTTGCATTTTTCATGACTGAGTGCAGCAGTCCTGATGTGGCTTTAGCAGTCATTCCTCTCCTCTGCTTTTGTTAATGCAAAACAAGTTCCATTACTCACAACTATCCTTTAAGACAAAGTCTGCCTTTTGTCACGAGCCTGCCAGCAGACAGATGTGACCAGTACATGTTAATGTTTTGTCGTTACTGCTTGAGTCTATCTGCATAGTGCAGCCAGTTACAAATATGCTCTGATGCTTTCCTGAGGATGTACTCCAGCTGTGGCTTGACGTACTCCATGATATGACACCATGGATATAGCATGACATCATGGATGTACATTGTTTGTGTGCTACATGTTTCCATGGTAACTGTGATTACATTGATCTTGAGCAGATGTCATGGGTATGCACTTAGTATCTTGCTAAGAACTGTGGGGGAAAAAGAGTTGTAACATCACCTCCTTTAACATCAGTACATTAAATAAGAGCCTGTGTCTTAATCTCCCATACTGCTTTGGCCATTATTTATGACTGATGCAAATGTCTTCCAAGGTTTTTTTAAGATGAGATTAGAATTACCTGTACAGATAGAAATCATTATATTACCAAATCTACAACTGTCTAAACAGGCCATTTGTTCTTGCCTTTTCCTTCAGTGCAGTCCTTCCTGAAACTTTTTCAGTCCAATACACTCCAGTGTTCTTTTAGTTCTGCTGGGTTACCAGTTCTATGACACTGAATTTCTAGATTCTGGATAATCTTTCCTGTCTTTGGCAAACATCTTTATATCTCCAATTGTTATTTGCAGGGAGAGAAAGTCCCAGTTTAAATGGTCCACCCTGTAGAGATGCTGAATGTTTTGCAATAAAGATCAACATTAATAGTGTCTCTCTCTATGTAAGCCAAGAGGAAGTAAGAGGGACAGAGGTACAATTTGATTCAAAATCAGGGACATCCCTGGAAATCAAGGGCAGCTGAGAGGTAGACAAAGCAGTAGTGTACAGTGGAGTCAGATGGTACTGTGTCTGGTGTACACAAGGGGGGGGTATTCTTGGGGGCCGAATGAAAGCCAAGTACTGGAAAGTCTGGGTTCTGCGAAAATTTTAACGTTTTTGATAAAGTCTCACTTTATTATTATTACGTATTATCAGATTGATAGTAGCTAATTTCTATAAAAATGTTCTTTTTTCGCATTCTTTAAGGTAGTAAAGATAACCAAATTTGAACTGGTTTCCAGACTACCCCACATTTCTATGTCAGTAGTATGTTAGTGCAGTCCTAATGCAAACCCTTTCCATTAAATAAATACATTTAATTTAACTTAAAACATGATGCAACTTGTCTAGTTCAGTCTTATCTTCAGTATGTAGAGGTATAAGAATGACATTGGTAAATGCTTCTCAGTTCAGGACTTTTATTATCTGAACTATACTGTACTTTATCTGTCATGCTGCTGTATAGTAAATGAGCCATTTCAAAGCATAGGGCCAGAGTTCAGGAAAGTTCAAAAAGGAAATGTGCAGATTAGTGTTGAGAAAAAATGGCATCTTGGGTTAGATATGGTTGCAGAGATACAACAGACATTACATTTCTGCATCAACTTTTGACACTGCCTTCACACACACACACACACACACACACACACACACACACACACACACACACACACACACACACACACACACACACACACACACACACACACTATACCTCGCAACCTCTTAGAGCAAGAAATGTGCACAAAGCCATAAATAAAAATGGAATAAAGGCCCAAAAATAAGGGCAATTTTTAAATACTGTCTTTCAACTTCAGAAAGTTGATAGAATAACAGGTTTTGTATTAACATGAAATTTCTGAAGGGCATAAAGTCTGAAACTCAAACGTCTGTTATTATTTTATAACTTCAACCTTTAATGCATTGCCACTAATTTGCCAGAAAACCACACTTTTATGAAAAATGAATTAAAACTATGGGGCAAAAATCTGAACATTCTACTAAAATCTGTACAGTTGAGAGGTATGATACACACACACACACACACACACACACACACACACACACACACACACACACACACACACACATACACGCACACACACATATTCCACTTTGTGGCTCATTTGATCTTTGCAGTATAATTTAAGTGAAATGTAAATATGCTTACTTTCCCATAGACTAGGCCAGTATTGTTACCAGGTAGCAAGAAGTACCTTCATCCCATTGCATCCGCTGAGCTTCCGTGTTACTCGTGTTCTCAGGGATGCTTCATTTATAGTCAGGGATCTACATTTAGTTGTATATTGGCTGATGCTGTACTGCTAAACATCCTAATGTTTTAGACAATGCAGTTTTTGGGGTGGGCTAAACACCCAAATATGCTATAAAATCAGAAATAATACACACATTGCAAACGGGATTAAGCAAAATATTGGCGCTCAAACAAGCTTTAATGACATCCTATTTGTATTAGGACAAATAATTATGAGCAGATGGAACTAACATGTTATATTATTATAACACTGGCTTTATTTAATTTTCTTTGCTATGGTAATGTAAACTTAATTGACATCCACTGTAGTACAAACAGAAACTTAAGCAGATATCCATCTCTCCATACCCCCTTGATATGTCATCATTTAAATATCCCTCATTCATAAATACTGACAAATAACTGTAATACTTCCCAAGTTATTTTGAAATTCAAGCAGTAAATGCTTATGTGTAATCCACACAGTATAAAATGCTGTCTTTCTATCATCTCTAAGATTAATGGAATACTTTTCAAATTTCTAACTTCATGTTTGGTTTCTGGTATAATCATTCCCTCAAAAAGACTGAAAAACTATAGTAAAACACCCACTCAGCATTCCAGAAAATAAAAATACAGGTGTGCATCCTAGCCAACATAAATATATCTTACAATCTTACCTGACTTATAGTTCTTACAAGAAACTCTAGTGATCTTTAATGCCTTATCCACTTCAGTCAAAACAGGAAATTCATTCTGTCTTCTCAATAACTGAATATACCTGTCAGTTATAAATCAGTAACTGACTAAAATGGTCAATTATTAAACACTCTGGTTTTCCATTTCTGTTTCAGCAGGCTATGGTTGGATTGGTTGTGCATTGCTGATGGATGTTTTATTCAAGCAGTTACATTAAAGCAAGTCTACTAACAAACAAAGCATGAGAGATATGCTCTGTTTGTTAGTATACAAGTATGAGGGTCACACACACCAACACCCACACCATACCTCTCAACCTTTTAAATAAACAAATATCATAGGTTCATAGGTTCATAGGTTCACACTAGGCTATCTGCCCTAGGGCATTTATAAGCCTAGCCAGAGTGTGTTTAGCTTTCGCCACCCATTTTAAATTAATTTTGCTATGCCTTTTTTGAGGTTAGTATACTGTGCCTCTGTCTAACAGTGACACAGAAGTGATAGCCAGGGTAAACCTACGATCTCCCATCCACTCATCAAGATTCCTCTTGAAGAGAGTCAATGTGGGACTCTACCTAACCTGGACTGGGATTTTATTCCAGAGTGAAGGGAGCCTCTGGGTTATGAATCTGTCCCTCCAGCCTGTCCTATTTATTTCAGTGCTGAGGTTCAAGTCTCAAGCGTAGCTCGCTGGGATTTGGATGTTCTGAGGTGCAGCATGTCCCTTAATTCGGGTTGGACATGGCTTTATACGTCAGGCACAGATCGCCTCTGAGCAAGTGGTATGCCACTGAGTAGAGCTGGAGTTTCTTTAACCGGGCAGCATATGGCATCTGTTTGAGCCCTTTGATCCTCTTGGTGAGGTACTTTTGGGGTCTTTCCAGTTGCTGCAGGTGTCTGGTAAGGTACATCCCAAAAGGGGCATTGTACTCAATTATGGGCCTGATGAGGGATGAGTAAAGAGGCACGATGACCTCCCCTGATCTAGATGTGAATCCCTTCATGATTAGGTGGGCTATATAAAATGTTTTTCTAACCACTTTGGCCATGTGGTTGTCAAATGAGAGATTGCTATCAACTTGGGTCCCCAGGTCCCTAATGACTTCTTCTGTACTTAATGGATTACCACCTATGTGGTAATTTGTGGGCACTTTGTTTTTGCCAAAGGGGATGACTATACAGTGTGGGGGGGGGTCATATCTCTCAACTCATCGGCACAGAGAATGTGTCAGCAATCACAGAAATCCACAGACAATGTGCTGTACTAGAGCTAATGCTAACACACTTTATTTAAAAGATAAATAAAATGAACAAACTAAAAACAAGCGCTTTCATCTCCACATTCAGAGACTTTATTAAGTTTGAAACTTTTCTGATGGATTTGAAGTCTGAAACTCAAATGTATGTCATTATTTAGTGACTTCAAACCTCAAATCTTCCCAGTGATTTGCAAGAAAATCACAACTTTTATGAGGAATAGACCAAAAATAAAAGGCAAAATTCTAGACATTCTGTTAAAATCTGGACAGTTGAGAGATATGACCCCCCCCCCCCACACACACACACACACACACACACACACATACCAGTATAGACATCTTGTGCCCTTCCTGGATCCAACATTTCTCCCAGTCATGTGTACTAATTTTTAACCTAATAATTATGCAAAACTGAATAAAGATAAAAATATTCTTCGGTTCCACAAAGGAGAATCAGAAATTGCCATTCTTTAAAAGCAAATTAACTTTGTTAAGAATGGTCCTATCCCTAGAAGTAGTTTATATCAGACAAATAGGATACTAGGATGGAATGCAGTATTCAGTGATGTACAAACAGAACAGAACAAGAACTGCTAAAACATTATTAAGAGATCACTTAAATGACTCTGGATACCCCAAGGCTCCACAACTGCCTATGTACAAAAGGGAGCTCCTTCATACCTCTCAACTGTACAGATTGTTGCCTCATATTTTGGTCTGTTTTTCATAAAAGTGTGTTTTTCTGACAAATTAGTGTCAACTTATTATAGACTGATGTCAGAAAACAATGACAGACATTAGAGTTTCAGACTTCATACCCTTCAGCAAATTCATGATAATTCCAAATCTGTTATTCTATCAACTTTCGAAGTTTGTAAGAGCAATATTTCAAAATTGTCCCTATTTTTGGGCCTTTGTCCCACTTTTACAGATTTCTTGCTGTAAGAAGTTGAGAGGTATGCCCCTAATCATTTCCAAGCAAGTGTATTTCAGCCCACTTACACCCCCACCACCTACCCATTGTACATTTTCAGCATTTGATCTCATAAATGTTTATATTTATCAGTGTCTTGATAGTGAACTAGCATACTATTATGACAGACAGCTGCCAAAGAAAGTGTACTGTGCTGAGTTTTGGAGAGTTGAACTGCTTTATGGATCAACAGATATACAGGCAGATAGATAGACAAATGGATATACAGAAGATGGAGAGATGCGTCTGTGTATAAACAGATGGCTAGACAGGCTGAAGTACTAATAAAAATCTAACCTCATGTGCAATGATACACATGTAGACAGGCTGGCAGAAAAAGACCTGGAGTCTGTGGAAACAAAGAATCATAACTTTTTATGACAGATAAGACCTGGCTAGTTCACATAATTAGCCAGCTTTCCCTACCAGTTAAATAAAGGAAAGAGATTTAAACAATAACTTTTTTATTGTTACCCCACCCCTTTAAGACTTCCCATTTATTTGAATCATACATTCTCAAATTTTCTTACTTTTGTTTGCTGTACTTCATGTAGGTTGTTCCAATCTTCCATTTTTTAAAATAATTCTTCCTCTTTCTTCCTATGAATTGTCACCTTCTAAGTTTAGATTGCATTGTTTATACTCAGGCATCCCTTTTTAAAGTTGATAGTTACTTGAATGCTGTTGGCACCTGTGAGTTGTCATAAGGTATGTAATACAGTTCTGCAACATTAAATACATCCAAGTCTATTTCATTAAGGTGAATGAGTACCTGCTCTCTCTAGCTATTGTAACTGTCCCCAAAGTTTATGTAAGCACTTCAGTTACTATATCTACCACTGAGGTCACCACATCTTAGGGTGTTAAAACAATCTGTCACATGCCCATCTGTCTTTTATTCTCAGATGACCAGGACTTGATATAGTCACTGCCATGGAATTATATAAATGCCATTTAAAAGGCACAACCCCATCCATACCCTGGTTTCTTTCAAGGCTTAACATGTTACATCTTTGTGTGTTACTTTATATGGCATCTGGTGCATACTGTATACAATTTATGTTCTATTCTCTAAACTGTCTGTATCAGGTCTGTGCATTTGTAATGATGATATATCCAGAAGTAGATGCAAAACTCCTGATGAAGCTTACCATCTGTCTCTAGACAAGGTAAGAGCATCTTTTGTCTATCAGTACTGTTTCTTCTTGTACACTCTTATTGCAGTCTTTACTTGTTGCTCTTTTATTTTACTTACTTACCTTTGATCATCTGATATGATTACCCTCTATTGTATTCCTCGTTTTGCTATTGCTGCATCTTCTATGCTAACTGTGCACTCATTTCATGTTTTTTTCTCCCCAAATGTATTATTCTGCACATTTATAACATGAGATTTAAATTGTTATATTTTAGACCATGCTTTTATTTTTCCAAAACGTCTTCTCATATTTCCTACACCTTCATGGTTTACAGCTATATTCATAGGCTTATGTTACCAATAAGAACTCAAACTTCAACCCCCACCTCTTCTGTAATGACACTTACAAAGACAGTGAAAAGAACAAGGCCCAGTGTTAGCTTCTATAGTCCGCTTTTTAACATCATCCTGTCCTTCTGCATGAACTCCATTTACTATAACTCCCTGTGTCCTTTCATGTATCCAGTACTTTACCCAAGCAGCCACCCTATTACCCTGTCCACCCCTGCCACATTTTTTCACTGGCCTGATGTCTAGGGCATACCCACAACCCTTTCCGACATACTGAAATAATTCATAAACTCTACCTTCTGCTCATGTTTTGTAAAGATGTTTAATAGCACTTGAACATAATATTTCAGTATCTCTGTCTTTAAAATTTTGTACGGTTTGTAGCCATGCTGATGTGCAGATTGGCTTTAAAATAAAGAATACCTCAGCAGTGTATATGATGTAGTCAAGCGAACTCAGGACTGGTTGCTGCATAATTTTTACAGGTACAGCCCAATATAATATCAGTGCTGACACGTACATTCAGTGTTTCTAAGCTACAGGTGACAGCTGAACTTTCTGCCTTTATGAGATTGAATATTCTTTTTAAGAAGGATTTTTAAGAAAAATATTGTGCTCTAAATGATGGTTGAACATTATGTATTGTCTTACTCAGTTTCCTTACTGAAAGTGGAGAGAAGTTTCTGTTAGATAACAAGATGCCTCCATTTTTAAAGCTTATGTTTCTATTTAAAGGGAATTTTAGTCTTTTTAACATTAATGCCTGAATAATATATTTGAAGTGCAGTAATTGTCATGTTTTGATGTTTTGTTTGATGTGTTTTTGTTTTCATTGAAAGAAATTCCTAAATGACAAGTAGGTATCTCCATAGCAAGGTACCTGTAGATCCATTTTATTTTACTCAACAGGGATTGTAAAGCTAGTGAGCTAAAAATTCAGTTTTCTTTTCTTTTTTTTTTTTTTTAGTGTGTACTATCATTTATAGATTCTTGTGCAGTAGTGGATTTGATGAAAACACATAAACAATGTTAAAGACTTGTACCTCATTCAAGGAAGTCTAACATTTAATTACGAAAAGAGGAAAATGAAGTGTTATAGGAAATTCATTCATAACCTTCATTCATTTCATCATCAGAAATGTCATTTTCAGAATCATTCAGAATAGCATTATTAAGCAGAGATGGGGAACTCTTAGAAATAGTTTTCATTCTTACTTGAAAACAATGGAATTATTAGAAAAGTCAGACTATTCCGAGTGTTGTTTTTGCTAATTTTCTGTAATCACCAACAGCTGATGAACAATGCGATACTTCTGATAGCCTTTTTGGACTTCCTAGGATAATCCATTATTGTGAAGAATTCCGACATGATTCCAGCAAAAAGACCATACTGGGAGCAGTACAATATATGATGTGAAAGTAAATGTTACTAACGCGATGGAAAGTGAATAATGTTGTTGTCTTATTTCATTGGGCAGTGTCACAAGTGTTTCTTCAAGTAAGGAATGTTGGCATTATGTATTACTGGAATACATCTGGACAAAAGCTAAAAACTGACTAATGTAACTGATCATAACTTCATCTAGAAATAATAAATAAAAAGCTTTTATTTTGCAAAGGGCAAGCCCCTCTCCTGCACCCCTCATGTGGGATTCCTTGCATCCACACCACCTTACTTACACATACTTACTCTATGGTTTTGCAGCTATGGAGAAAAGTAAAAACTACAAAAAACTCTGAATCACCACTGTCACTATAATCACACCAGTGCCGGCAATGATTTTCTGCGATAATAAACCAGATGTAAGTCATCCAGTTGTGATAATTGAGAAACATCCTAATCCATTTTAGAATTAACAACTACTAGGGGAGCCATAACTGACTTTCAACTGATACTGAGGCACACATGTAGCTCATCATTTTGGTGGTGAAACATAGCAGACTTCAAAAGCAGACACTTCAGTATTACCTACAGATTCCCCAGGACTGAGTCATGGACTCATTGGCCTTACATTTCCTATTCATTCTTCCCCTTCTAAAACAGTTTCATTGGTGGATGAGAGCTGCAACTTTAAATCAAGAGAAATAATTTCTTCCACCAGATCTTTCTCAAGATCTGACAACAGATATGTTGGATCTTATATGGAAAACTCATTCATTCATTCTTACTGACACCGCAGATGATTTGGTCTTTTTCTGAAAAGAAGTAACTTATCAACCTGAAAAATATGTTGCATTTCTCTTAATCTTTAAGTGCTCAGGAGCTAGTCAAAGCCTGGAGCTCTGAAGATAAACACAGACATTTAAGAGGTGATGCATTAAGAAACAAGGTGGCACTCAGCTGTATTACTTTAACAAACTAGTCATGAATCTTTGAGATATAGTATTCTCATAAGCTTTCTTCTTTTTCTACCAGATGTCCATTTGCCAGTAGCAGAAAATGTCATTCTGGAAACTCTTATTTAAGCAGTTCCTCTGGATCATAAGAGGCAGCTATTTTCCAGAGTTTGAGACTAACCTGCCAATATCCAGAGTGAGACCTTTCTGCATACTGAGAAAACTTACAGTTACACAGGTCTTGGATGAGATCTTGAGGTGCCTTGTTACAGAACTGAGGTTCATAAGTCAACATATGCAGTTGTCACATTCTGTCTGATTCAAAAGGCCTCATTAAAGTTAACATAATAAATAGTCCCATATATGTACAACTCAATTTTGGCCCAGGCAACCTGGTTGTCCCTTCTGTTTAATAGAGAGGAAAGCAGGAAGGATGCTCAAGTGATCCAAGGCTGATGCCAGACTGATGGTACAGGATAAAAGAACTGAAGGGCAGGTATTAGTTAAAATCTCCTCCAGTTGGCCTAATATTTCTCACAAGTCACAAACTATCACTCAATTAGTGGTGGATTGTGTTCATACATCATCAACTAATGAAAGGAGGACCAGAGGCACACCTCTAAAATGACAGGTGCACCTCTGGCTACCACATTGGATATTTCCTACAACATTTACATTGATTCGGTTTTATCCAGGCATCTACTGCCTGTACACAACTAGCCAGCTCACAAAGAACAGTTGCTAAAGTACCCCAAGAAAAAACTCTGTGATAGCATGTGGAAGCAATGTGTCTTCTCCCTAAGCCTCAAAGTCTAGATATCTGCAAGTCCTCTGTGAGGATATTGGAGCTACACACACTGTTTGATAGACTGTCCTAATGTAGGCAGGAATACACCATTTAGTATTAAGGACTGACACTAGTGCAGAACCCTGCATTTGCCTTGCTTGACCCCCACCCCATCCAGAATTCTCTCTATGAATTGCCAGTGTTCTTTCGCTCAACACCCGGCAGCTACCTGCCTCATGCACACATTGTTTTTCCTGTTAGGTCCTCCTTCAAAAAAGGCCCCATTCAAAAACAAGCTAGTTTCTACAGAGCATTTGGAATAGACCCACACTCTACTCTACAAGAAGGACAGTAAAGTTGTTCTCATCTTTGAAAAAAGACAAAGAGTTCTTCTATTCCTGCCCCTTCCTTTTTTCAGACATACTTGTAGACTTATAAGCTCATAAGTAAGTAATAGGTTGGCTGCCTTTGTGGGCTATTTTAAGCCTAGCCAATTTCCCACTGGTGAGAATCAAACCCAATACCTGTTGTCTGTGAGATACATACCTTATCTGTTATGCTAAGTTCCAACCCCAACCTTCATCTTATTTTGGACCCCAATAGCTTCAAAGATCACATCAAGTATATCAAATGCCTGATAATGTCCAGGGGGTCATGCCTCTGCTGGTGGAAGTCTCCTAGGTGGTTTCTGTGGCTATGACAGGCTCACTGTGACTTATGCATGCTAGAGTTCATGTTCAGAGTATCCCTTCAGTTCTTTTCTTGTGGGCATCACTTCCACTACAAGTTGGTACTCTTTGGCTTCTGCTCTGCACCCAGACTATTCACTTGTATTCAAAGAAGCTTCATATGAAGAGAAAAGTCATGTTTTCCACTATCTAAATGGGTGATGCATGCAGAAGAAGCCGGCCCAGGACCTTTGTATGTGAACTTCATATTTCCATCTCTCCAGTCATTCTGTAACCTGTAAACTAAGTGGGGTGATTCTGAAAAGTACTGTGCTGGTGTAATTCACTTGCGTATACAGGCTTAAAGAATTCTGATGTACACTTGAGTGCTGTGAAAGACAAGCTGCATCCTCCTTGCACAGGGCTTTGGTCCCTACCCCCTCCTTACGTAATATAGCATACCTCAAGAGGTACAACCTCGAGAAAAGTTAGGCATAGTTACATAAATTGTTTAACCATGACTTTGACTGAGTACACTATACAACTACACTATGCTGAAGATTGATTACAAACATTTCCAAATCAAAAGATAAAAACATGGATAGAGGCAGTTCCTAAACAATTTATCCCAGTCATAGGTCCTTTCAAATTATCACTTTTACGATCACAGTTATTTTCACAAAGCGTGATATATAATTATCAACCATGGGATGGGTAAAGCCTATCTAACACCAAAATGGATAGGTTAATTCAAGTGGCAAAGGAGAAATTGGCATGGCTTAAAATGGCCCACAAGGGCAGCTAACCTAGTACTTACCCATTAATCTATGAACCTATAGGTATACAGGTATAATAGAATCGTTACTGTGGTATGACTTAGTACCTCATCATTTATAAAACTGTTGCAGGCAACTTAACTGCAAAACCTTGTTTTTAGTAATGCATATTTAATTTGTAATGCTTATGTGCTTGCAGTTCTTTGTTAATCCTTTATAGATCTCTACGGCATACATAGTAGCTGCATCAATCATTTTGAAGTGTGTAATTTGTAAATTTGTACATTCCTGTATATTTCTACAGTGCATCTAATAAATATATGCGTCACACTTGCAGTCACTCACTCTCTGCAAAACAGCAGAGTTATCATGGATAATATATGTATTTTGAAATAAATGTTACAATCAATACTATATTAAATTAGTACATTATCATTCTAGTCCATGCTGCTCTGAACATGTTATATGCTGTCTAATTGTTTTAAAACATGCTTTGATCTGTATTGACTGGGCTTTAATGTTGCATTGCTGAGACTTCTCAGCTGAGCATTTTTAGTCAGTGAATATATGTAAATACATAAATACTCAAACAGGGCCATGGTGGTGCAGCGGTTAGAATTGTCACCTCACAGCAAGATGCTCTCCGGTTCGATTCTGTGTGTGTGTGTGTGTGTGTGTGTGTGTGTGTGTGTGTGTGTGTGTGTGTGTGTGTGTGTGTGTATATATGTATATATACATATATATATGTGTATATATATATATATGCAGAGAGAGAAAACACACACACACACACACCAACTCCAAGATTACACTACAGTGGAGAAAAGGCATATGTGCCTTCTGTGAAGGGTGGGTGCCAGGCTAGCAACTTGACACCATAAAAACTCCACTGCCACTTAGTCTGTGGACTGGTGACCTGTTGTGGCAACCACTAACTGGGAAAAGCCAAAAGACAAGAAGAAATAAATACCCCAACAGTGTTTTATATCCCTTCATGTACCTAACAATCAAGGACACAGCATGACAACAAATAACAACCTATGAGCTCTGTTTGGAAATATTTGTACAAATATTTATTGGGAACTTGCAAATGCTGGCCTTGACAACTGCGTGACATGATGCTGCTTATGCATTCTTGCCAGACTTGTATTCAGCATGAAGGCAGACATGCAACATAGGGATTTTCCAAATTTTATCCTTTAAAATGTCTTTCTTCATAAAGTAAAATATTGGTTAAATCATGCTCATTTTTTGGCGTTATTAATACACAGACAGAGAGGCAGACAGACCCCTCCCAACACACACACTATTGTCTCCATGAAGACAAATATTCAGCTAACTGCTAAATGGAAAAATGTTTTATAATTCATTCGCACAATATCATTCAAAACTGCCATCACTTTTTCATTCACACACAAACACACACACCCACTCACAAATATTTTGTGGTTTATATAAA
Source organism: Protopterus annectens (assembly GCF_019279795.1). NCBI lineage: Eukaryota > Metazoa > Chordata > Ceratodontiformes > Protopteridae > Protopterus > Protopterus annectens. The sequence goes on along the minus strand of NC_056744.1, from coordinate 1,581,549,873 downwards.
GCAAGGTGTTGAGCTTAACCAATAAATGGAAAGGGTTTTTTGTTTTCATTTTCACAATTTTACTCAAACCTGCCAGTAACTGTACACACGTACTGAGGCACACCCACACACACAACAACACACACATACACACACACAAATATACCCACTCATGCTTACAATTATATGTATGTGGGGAATGTACCTTTTTTACATGATACAAGCTGCAAATGTATCAAAATTAAAAATACCTTAAAGCCACAAAAAATTCTGGTTGCACTACAGGCTGAGTCATTTAATGTCTTCTTTACCAACATTGATTCTGCAGCTGTCAGCATTCTCTTGTCATGCAAAAGCATTGCAAATCACCTGCATAAATAATCACTTTACTGATGTTGTTATTCTAGGCTCAGCTTTTACTGACTGCTATACTTCTGTCAAAATGATATCTGTGGCTGGGAATTATGTTTAAAATATTTCTGCTTTCCATTGGAAATAAAAATACAGATAGCAGTAACACAGCAATACTGACTATAATTGACCTCAATTCCCTGTTTTTCATTGCACTTTCTGTCTTTGCATTATTTTATTTATTTATCATTTATTTGTTTATTTATTTTACTTTCTCTTCCCTATTCCCTTGATTATGACTCTGATATTGCTAACTTCAACAGCCGCTACAATCGGTATTCTGTGCCCAGGTCTTTTGAACTACATTATGGTCTACCATTCAGCACCAGTAGGTGACTGTTTCATGTCAGCTTTATTTTTTTGAGCTAGCTCACATCTGTTCTAAAAGCTTTTCCATTCCAGTGGAAACCTATGACCTCTTCTTCCTTACTTAAGAATGTAAAGTTTTTTTATGCAACAATTCCTCTCACCTATTTCCCATGCATACATACATACCCAACTGATAGAGTTATATGACCCTTACAAGATCTGCTTGCTGGACATTTTTTTCTCAAAGGGCAGCGTTATGGGGTTATTCAGTTTTACACTCCTTGTTTCTTTCCTGTGTTGCATTTTTCATGACTGAGTGCAGCAGTTCTGTTGTGGCTTAAGCAATCATTCCTCTCATCTGCTTTTGTTAGTGCAAGACAAGTTCCATTACTCACAAGTATCCTTATACAAAGTCTGCCTTTTGTCACCAGCCTGACAGCAGACAGATGTGACCTGTTAACATGTTAATGTTTTGTCCTTACTGCTTGAGTCCATGTACACAGTGCAGGTAGTTACAAATATACTCTGATGCCTTCCTGTGGATGTACGCCACCTGTGACTTGAAGCACTCCATGATATGACATCATGGATATAGCATGACATCATGAATGCACTTTATTCATGTACTACACATTTCCATGTTAACTGTGATTACATTGATCCTGAGGGGATGTCACAGGTATGCACTTAGCATCTTGCTAAGAATTGTGGGAAAAAATAAACTGTTGTAACATCACCTCCTTTAACATTAGTAAATTAAATAAAAGCCTGTGTGTTACTCTCCCATACTTTGTCCATTATTTAAGACTGATGCAAATGTCTTCCAATGTTTTTTAAAATTTGATTAAAGTTACCTGTACAGATAGAAATTATTATATCACCAAGTCTACAACTGTCTAAAACAAGCCATTTTTTCTTGCCTTTTCTTCAGTGCAGTCCTTCCTCAAACTTTTTTTGGTCCAACACACTCCAGTGTTCTTTTAGTTCTGCTGAGTTACCGGTTCTGTGACACTGAATTTCAAGGTCTAGATTCTGGATCATCTTTCCTGTCTTTGGCAAACATCTTTATATGTCCATTTATTATCTACAAGGAGAGCGAGACTCCCAGTTTAGATGATCCACCCTGTACTGATGCTGAACGTTTTGCAGTAAACAGCACCGTAACAGTGTCTCTCTCCATGTATGGCTGGAGGAATAGGAAAGGGGTACAATCTGAGTCCAAATCAGGGATATCCTAGAAAATCAAAGAGAGTTGAGAGGTATGGAAGGCAGCAGTGGACAGTAGGGCCAGATGGAATTGTGTTCGATGTACACAGGGAAGAAGCCTGTCTTAAGCGCTAAGCACATTAAGTTTAAAGCAAGGAACTCATGGTACTCGCTTTCTTTGTGATTACCACTTCTTTTATTTAGCCTCATTTTGCCATAACTATTCAGCATCTTTCTTAACAATTGTTGTCCGTACCAGTTATATTCCTGCCGTAATTGCGCATGTGGCAATGCTGAAATTTGCACTGAAAATGAACTCAAGTAAACCTGCACTGTGGTCCTGTGTTACACTATAAGCACAGAGTCTAACTCCTGTTTTCTACTAACAGTGTTTATGATTATACTGCAATTTCAAACAAGCAAAAGAATTAACTTTCTGCTGGACCAGCAAACGCCCCTTACCACACTTTGATGGTTACCTAGGGTACCTAGGAGAGAAAAACAGCCACTAAAGTTCTTGTAAATGAATGATTCCATCAGTTTACTCAGTACAAAACAGAGCTAATGCATTTATCTTTCAAGAATTTATATTCATCCTTCCAGCTTGCCTTCTGGGAATGTTCCAGAGTATTAAAAGTATCCTGGCTCGGACTAAATTTTAAATGGCCTTGCTATATCAGTACATTCTGCAGACAGCTGTGAAAAGACACTCTAACATTTATGACAGCTGCCTACTAGGAATTTGCCTGATTTAAGGATCCCATTCTTTCTTAGGCTGTTTAACTTGTAATTCCTGATTACTTTTTTTCAGGAATATTCCTGGCAGTTTCATTTGTACCACTTTCTAACAAAGTCCAATTGTCCTTCCTGATGAAGTCAACAGAGAAATAGTCAAAGGTAACTGTTCTTCATATTCTTCTCTCTCTCTCTCTCTCTCTCTCCTTTTTTTTAAATTACTATACCTCTTAAGGTTTTGCCTTGTTTCTCCTGTTATGATTGACACAGGCCAAGATCTGATTTTATATAATCACTGACTTTTTTGCATTTTCGCAAAGCAACTACATAATTCTTTTAATTCTTTGATATCTACTTTATCTAGTTCAGGTTCACAGGGGAATAATGAAACCAGAATCTGTCCAGACAGTCAGTAGCTGAAAGGCAAGGAGACTAATTCTGGACGGGATGTCAGTCTGTAGCAGGTCATATTCACCCAGTCACACACACATCCTGCACAACTATGGCCAGTATGGAAGATTGCTAACATACAGAACCAGAAACAGGAATTACTGCTGCCATTTAGTAACTGTGTGAATATTACAGAAAGTGTACTCAGCCAGTAAAGTAAACACACAGACATAAGAATATGTGACAGCATCAAATATACTAGCACACACTAAACACAGCTTATCATGTCCCAATGCTAAGTGGGGCTTTTTTGTAATTGAAATGGTACATCAGGATTCCAGGGGAGGCCCATGGAAGAATAGGATAGAATTAAGAGAGGTATATTGGCAATTATTTTTAGAAGCCAATATATTCCCTGGGCTTAATGAACACATTTCTATTGCCCCTATTTTGAGAATGAGAGCTGCTAAACTGTAAACATGTCCAAGTGAATTACTAGTTTTTATTCTGCGATGTAATACATTTTTATTATTGTTTTTGTATATAAATTGTAGTTGTTTTCACACTTTTTTAAATGCATATTTTTAAATACACATTTTAAAAGATTTTTTTTAGTAAGCATCTACTTTTTAGATTATTATAAGTAATTTTTCAAAGGGTCACTTATTAACATGGATTTAGATTCATCTAACATGAAGTCTCCCGTTTGGTTTTTAAAAATGTACTGTTTGCATATTTGCCCATTTGTGAATAAGTATTTTGGTATATTATTCAGCCAATGTTTATGATATTTTATGATGGATGTTGAATGGAATTAATTAGATATGTTAATAAATTATTCAATTAAATGTTAAGGGGATGGTATAAAAGCTGCCTCAGTTTGTGGGTTTGTTGTTACATCTGATGAAGTCAGTGGATGAAAACGCTGTGGAGTTTGTTGGCGTTCATGTATTAAACCGTTTGCGGCTGCTACATGTTTGCTTTGTGGTTATTTTGGCACCTCCAACTGGTACCTTTTTGTGACTGGTTTCCTGGTTTAAGGTACCTGACCTGTTTGGTTTTTTAATATTACAAAAAGTGTACTCAGCCAGTAAAGTAAACACACAGACATAAGAATATGTGACAGCATCAAATATACTAGCATTAGTTACCATTACTTCAGAAACCGTAACTGGTAAATAATTTAGTAAAATATTATTTTAGAGGCACACGACTCACCTTTGACAAGGCAAATAATTTCTCTGTTTGTGTTCAGAGTTAATACTGTTGTTGGTCACAGAGACATTTGGAAACTGTATGGTGTATTGTAGTTTCAAGACTGGGTTTTATAGAGGTTTCTAGGGTTAAAGGTAGATGCTAAATATTGCTAGGATATGGTATTTGTGCTGTTCAATGTGTGGACTAGTTGCTCTAAGCTTAATTCCATGCAATGATTCATCATGTTATAGGTTACAGTCTTAATACTAGTTTTATAGCTAAATTTTACTGTCTAACCATTTGCTTGTGCACAGGGCACTACCTATTGCTGCTGCACAGTGAGCAGCTTTGCACAAATGGGCCCAATTTATAGCAAGAGAAAAAAAATCTAAAAACGGACTCCTATGCCCTCTGGCTAATATACGACTACACTTTGAGCTCTCCTGATGTGCTTCCCAACACAGAGAGACCAAGCAATCACCTTCTACCACATGGATGATCCTGACCTTCCTAATGTAAAAGTACAACAAAAATGCAGCAATGTGCAATCCAAAAACAGACAACTAAGTCCGTGGCTTACAAGTTCATTGATGATATTTTTATTATTATACCTCTTGAATAGGTTTCCCCACTTATGACTGACACAGGTCAGGGTCTGGTGTTATTTAATCACTGTCTATTTTGCATTTATGTGGAAAAAATGGGAAAAGGGGGTTATGGCTGGATGAATTTATGACTGTTTAACAGAATCAACATTATGTTCAAGGTAACTATATAATTCTTTTAATTCTTTGATACCTGCTTTATCCAATGCATGGTTTGGGGATAGGCAGAGTATCCAGGCAATCAGTGGTTGAAAGGAACAGAGAATAATACTATTCAATTTAATTGTACGTATCTTTACTGCATTTACCTATTTATTTATTTTATTTTATTTTATTGTCTGCTTAAGTAAACCAGTTTTTGCCATAGTATATCTGGGAATACAGTCAAAGCACAGACTATCCCTGCTCGCATTACAACTTCCTGGTTTCAGTTTTATTTGATACATTTTCCTTTTATCATTAATGAGTGACATGGGAGTATAAAAGTGACATGACCTAGCCAAAGAAATGTAATTGCTGGGTAATGGTTGTGTCTTTGTTTAATATCAGTTGTATGCAGCCTTTCATGAAAACCTTGCCCGACTGTATTCTACACAGTGGTACATAACATATTATTTTACATGTTACTGTGTCGAGCGTGTTGGAGGAATGCAGAGATGCTAGCATATCTACATTATTATTTCTGTTCCTTTGGGGAGTACATTTTTAATGCAGTTAGTTAACTGTCACAGAAGCAATGAACACAAATTCAAAGGGTAGCACTCATGAAGCTTTGTTTTGATTTTTTTTATATTTTTAGTGACGGGACCTTAGTCATCATGTCTGCACACCATAACATTTTATGTTTGCAGCTTTTTTTTTACATAAAAATATAAGAAAATAGTATGCTTTGGGCATAACAATAAAGTGTTTGTTACCAATATGAATATGATGTCTGTAATGTTTATAAGGTGATGCACTTATAAATCTGTAGAGTGATTTGCTGCATTTCACTCATGGTTACATACCTCTCAACTGTATAGACTTTCACAGAACATCCAGATTTTTGTCTCATATTTTTGGTCTATTCCTCATAAAATTTGTAGTTTTCTGTCAAATCACTGAAGACTGAAGTCACTAAACAATGTTAAATAATGACAGATATTTAAGTTTCAGACTTTATATCCTTCAGAAAATGCCTAATAATGCAAACCCTGTTATTGTAGCAACTTTCTAAGTTTATAGAAGCAATATTTAAATTCTGTTCCTATTTTTGGGCCTTTGTCCCCCAATTCTTTCTGGCTCTGTCCATATTTCTACCACTGTGAGGTTGAGATGTATGGTCATGGACTAATGACTTATAATATTTAATCTGGAGCATTTTTATGGTGTAAACCAATTGTTCAGTTTGTATCTAAAGTCTAGGACTCACTTCTTTAACGTGTAAATAAAGCATGCCCAGGGGTGTTCTGAGACCCAATGCAACTGATGGAGAGCGTGTACACCCCTGGAAAGGCATTAATTACACAGTAACACACACCTTTGAGAGCATTATTGTGCTTAGAGAATAAGCCATTTTTAGCACATATAGATATAACCCCTTTACTCTTTATAACTTTGGGGGGGACAGAAAACCTACCCCAAAGCAAGTCTCAGGTAATGCGTAATATGCTCATCCTGTCTGTCAGGGCAATGTTTGGCAGTTCAAAATGAAATAAGTATAATAAACTCCTAGCATTATAGATAAAATAAGATTTATGTCTCTCTTAACAGTATTGCTGAACTTGGCGTACCGATGATCAGTTCTAAAATGATTTTCACCAATGTTGCTATGCTGTTAGCAAAACAAATCTGTTACCCACTTGTCCTGGGTGGCATCTCCCACTTGAAAAATGTTATGGCTTAGCAATCATATGTTTGACATTTTAAGATAAACCTTGAAGTGATTCTGCCTAAATCTGTGGTTGTTATCATATCAATGACTGAGAATTTGAAATCCTTACTTGAAACAAATTATATAGTTTCTTTAATAACCTCTAACACTTTGCCAGCTTTATGGCACAGACAGATAAAGCCCTGACTACTGCCCAGGTGATCTAAGTTTATACAGGTTTTGGTGCCTGTAGAAAATGGTCAGGTAGAATGGGAGAAAGAATTAGATTTGATTGTTTAATTATTAATTATTTAATTAGTTCTAACATATAAAATACTGGTGCTTTAGAATGTATTTTGTATTCTCCTTTGAAGGCTGTTGCCGAGGCGCTAGAGGTTTTATTCATTTTTTCTACAGCATTTGGTGTTTGGACACCGTGTTTTTATGTTGTTTTTTATTTTGTACCTGTTCTCAGTTTCTGCTTCACTTATGTTGTGCTTAATTAGAATGGGAGAAAGTGCCTGTTGCTAGTTCACCTTTCCAGGGTGAGGGAGGTGACTTTGGCTTACCCCAAGGGTGACATTACCTATTGGATTTTGAGTCTGTTCATTCCATGTTGTAAGGGTCCACTTGTACTGGTAACTGAGGGTAACTCAGCATGGAGAGGCCTACACTCCCTTGGGAGACAGTAATGTAGGAGATTGCAGTAGCTGCTAAGGTTGGATGGTGTGCTCCCAAGGGTGACAGGGTAGACTGCCCATATGAAAATCAAGCTGGTTCACTTCCTACCACCTGAGTCTCACCAGGGAACATAAGGACAATCATGATTTTGGAGAGGAATGAATGGGCCACAGTGAAACACAGATCTCTTACCAAGCCTGGTAATGCCTGGCTCCCAGAACCATGGAATGAATAGGCCATAGTGGTCCATAGAGCTCTTACCAGTCTGGTAAAGCCTGGCTCCCAGAATCATAATATAAATGGGCCACAATGGACCAATGATATCTTACCTAGCCTGACAATGTCTGGCTCCCAGATCCATGGAATGAATGGGCCACGGTGGACCATAAATCTCTTACCTTCCATAATTCTCATAGAGCCCCAATAATGAAAATGTTAGGTGCTGCCAAAGGATATTTAATCAGTCATTTTGTTGTAAGAAGACTAACTTCAGTCATTACATGACATCAGTTTAATTCCATAATCAGTAATGGAAGGAAGGCTTTGGTAAGCATTTCCCCCCCACCCCAAAGGCACATGGCATTTTCTTTCTGGAGGTATTCCCTTATCCAAGTGTTTTGGCTTTCTAATAACATGACTGGAATGGATCCCATTCCTAAATCAGGATACGATTAGAGTTCATGAAATTAGTATTGTATTGGTCTGTTAACTTGATGTGAGGGGACTGACTAATATCAAACATTTAAAAATACTACTCAGAGGTGATCTCTGCCTAACATACAAAGCTATGTCAAACCCAGAGCTGTTGGACATGCTCCACTTAAAGAAATCCCAGTCCCTCTGAGCTACACACTCTAGGGACCTAAACCTTGTCACCACAATAAACAGAACATGCTGGAGGGATAGATTCCTGTCCCAGAGACTTCCCATACTTTGGAATAACTACCTATCTATATCAAACAAAGCTCCTTATTAGCACTCTTCAAGAAAAATCTTGATGATTGGATGGGAAATAGGAAATTCACCCTGGGGATCACCTCTGTGGCTCTGCTCGACAGTGGCACAGGAAAATAATTTTCTTGGGTGGCAAAAGCCAGGGTACCTTTTTGGCTGGGCTTTTATAGGCCCCAGGGCCAATAGCCTAGTACCCACCTTTGAACCTATGAACCTATTTAGTATCCTTGCTGTAACCTACATTAAGGGGTAATTCTGAGTTACAGTATGACTTTTATCATGTAAAATAGTACGAAAAACAATTTCAAGTGCAATCTTTGTATATTTTAAAGGTAAAAAGATACCTTCCAGAGTAATTCACAGACTGTACACCATTCATATCAAGGTCAAGTTCGGCACCTACTTCTGAAGAGACTTTTCTCATTCTGTTAACTCTATGACACCTAACAGCTCCCAGCTTCAAGAATTTATGGCATGATTGACAGTGTTAGTGTCAGGACTAGTCCCAGTTCACAGCCATCTTTTCTCATTACTGTCATTTCTGTCCTACCTGTTGATTATATCACACACTGAACCACTCAAACAGATTTTTGCTTTTGAGTTTATTAATCATTGCATGTTCTGTAGTACAATTTGTAAACCATATGTGCAGTTATTTTCCTGAGTAAGGAAAACATATTAATCATTATACTGACAGTCTACATGGACGTTGGCCAAATGAGAAAACCATAGTACCAAATAAAAGTAGAAGACATCTGAAAAGTTTGCAGTCATTATACACTTTAGCTGCTACTGTTTTTTCACTGCCTCGGCCCAACTATTTACTGTCAATACCTCCTTAAATCAAGCACATCTGAATCACATAGCAGACACCGTTTATGTTCATAGTCAGAGCAGCAATACCACATGGATTTATGATTAATGGCGTAAGGCTTGATTTCTCTGTCAGAGTCCAGTTAGACAGCATGCTGAAATAAATGTTTTTCTTTCCATAGTGTTATCTTACATCACTGACTAATTGTTATTTTGTATTGCTTTTTAATGCTAACACTTTATAAAAGCAGTTGTCAGGCCACAGTTTAACTGAGATGGGAGGGTTGTATTTTTCTATTTTCTGTGGTTAGGATGTTAGGTTTGCCAGAAGCATGCAATAATAGTTTGCATGAGATATTATGTAGTGGTCTTTTCTTTAAGTTTTAGTTTTTCTATTTTTAACTTAATCTTGGTTATAACTGAAGACTCTTCTGAATTCCATTTTTTTTATTTTTAGACCTAGACCTATCTAAAGCATTTGACATGGTCCCACACAAACAACTCATCTCTGTCCTCAGTAACCTATCCCTCTCTCAATCAGTCACCAACTGGTTTCAGAGTTACCTGACTGACCACCAACAATCCGTTGTATGGCAGAATGACATATCTCCCAAACTACCTGTCTCTGTAGGGGTTCCCAAAGGATCCATCCTTGGACCCCTACTCTTCTCTGTTTACACCAATAATCTAGCCACTGCCACCAAACATGGCACACTCATACAATACGCAGATGACTCAACCATCATCTGCTCAACCCAGTCCCTACCCAAACTAAGTCACACAGGAAGCCTTTTCCTCTGTTGAAACATGGTTATCCGATGCCCAATTAATACTCAACCCAAACAAAACTCAACTACTCATCTTCCAACCCACCAAACATACTCAAAACAACTCTCACTTTAACATCACAGCAAAAGGCAACATCACTATGCACCCAACAGAACACACTAAATTGCTAGGAGTGGAAATAGACAATAAACTAAAATTTGACATTCACATATCCATGACCATAAAAAAAGTCTACAAAAAACTAGGAGCGTTATACAGAAATAAGCAACTTCTCAACAAAGCAGCAAAGATTTCAGTAGCAAATTCCCACCTTATCTTCACCCTACTTTATGCCTCTCCAATATATTTACCAACCTAAGGCAATCTGATCTAAACAAGCTAAAGACCTGCTACAACAAAATCGCCAGATTCGCCACAGCGGCATTCTACCGTAGTCACCACTGTCTCTCACTTGCTGAACTGGGCTGGCTTGAACTCCCTCATCTCCTTCAGTGGTATCAACTCTCACTCGCCCACAAACTAGTAAACCATCCACTAAATGTCCCATCCCTCCAGAATCTACTTCAACCCTATCGCACCACCAGACCACTAAGATCCAGCAACAAAAATCACTTGCAGATCACTAAAGCCAATAACTGCTGGTGAAGCACTATTCTCTTGTGCCATAGCCAAATTATGGAACTCCCTCCCACCCACAATTACCTCCGTACCATCATGCACCCACTTCAAAACTTTACTAAAAGCACACCTAAAAACATGCTGGCTATGCCCTTGCAACTCCCACTCTAATATCAACCACCCCATCCAACCACTACCTTTCTTTCCACCCCACTAACTACCTCGATTATAGCAAGCTCGGATGCTCATAAGCCTACTACTTATTATACAGCAGGAACTTCTTACTGTAACAATTGTTAATGTCTGTTATTTACTTCGCAGGTAAAAATTCTAGTTGTCTACTGATGTACTATGTTCTTCATCTGTAACTATGTTTGTAATTAATTGCTATGTTAATCAAATTGTTAATCGCTATGTAAATCCAATGTAACTACTATGTTAACTGTGGAGCTTTTCTCCCTGGGCCCCCGCTGAAAATGGACCAGTCAACAAATGTAAATAAATAAATAAATACATTTTTTTAATTATTTAGGTAAGGTCTACTTAATAGTTGATTGCAAATGCAGCCTAACAGCTCAAATCAGTTTCAGAAACTCTGGAGTACGTTGTATTGATGATGATGACATGATTCAATATAGTTACGCTGCCTACAGGGCACTATTCTCTGCTCTTTTACTGAATTTGCATTTTAACTGCATGTCCTTCTTAACACCAGATAAAACTGGTAAAATGTGTTCTGAAGTCACAGAATTTTTGTTGGTCCCACTTAAAGTTGACACACTCCAGACTTCTTCCTTTGTCAGTTCTTGTCCTCTTTCTGGCCTTGTCTCAATTTGTAGGCAAAAGAATGCCACTGTTAAGCAATGAATAAAGAGGTCAAGAATAAAGCAGAATTCAGATCATCCACTTTATTAAGAAGATCTGTTTTTTTATATTGATACTAGATTTCACAATAACTTCACAACAATCTGCTTTATTACACACTTTATTACCTGATGTCAGATTTCCTGTTCATCTTATCTTGCTCTTACAGCATTAACATTCTAATATTAATGATAATTTTTGAAAAATATTATATTAAATTGACTGGGAAAAAAGAAGGTATATATTTTTGGCATTTGTATAGCTTGTGGAGCTTAATTCCATGCATATTTGAATATGACCATTGTAGATGTATTAAAACATGGTTATATACATGAACCAGTTTGGCTTGCAGTCTATCAACACAGGACTCTCTCAGCAAGTGTTTCTTTGACTGCAAGTGTGTGTGTGTGTGTGTGTGTGTGTGTGTGTGTGTGTGTGTGTGTGTGTGTGTGTGTGTATATATATATATATATATATATATATATATATATATATATATATATATATATATATATATATATATATATATATATATATATATATATATATATATATATATATATATATATATATATATATATATATATATACGAATCTGTGTGCTAGTGTTCTTAGGCATGTGACTGTGTGCACTGTATACGTGTGTGTGTGTGTGTGTGTGTGTGTGTGTGTGTGTGTGTGTGTGTGTGTGTGTGTGTGTGTGTGTGTGTGTGTGTGTGTGTGTGTGTGCATGCATCTGCAGGTGTGTGTGTGTGTGTGTGTGTGTGTGTGTGTGTGTGTGTGTGTGTGTGTATGCACCTGTGTGCGAGTGCACTTGGGCATGTGTGTCTGTGCGCATAAGTGCATGTCTGCATTGTATATGTGTGCATGAGTGCGTGTGTGTGCCCTAAACATATTGGAAAATATTAAGATACAACCAAACACCCTAATACTGGGTGATTTCAACCACCCTTCCATTAACTGGGAAAATTACTCGGGTACTAACACCTTTTCCCAACGGTTCTTGGAATTCATAAATTCCAATGCCCTGGATCAACTAATCCATTGTCCCACCAGGGGCTCCAATATCCTAGACCTGGTCATTACCAACATGGGAGCTAGATGCTCCACACCAGTGGTCACCTCCCTCATTGGTCAGGTCTGACCATAAACAAATCACCCTTGACATCCACATCCCACCCCATCCCCCAGTAAGGAAACTTCTGTAAAAAACTTCTCCAAAGCCAACTTCATGCTACTTAAGTCAGAAGTGACAAACATCATGGCACCCATGCAGTCAAGAGCTGAAATTTCGACTACTGAATCCTACACTAAGGCATTGTATGAGCACATCTACTTGTTCATGAATTATGCCATCCCAAATAGAGCCAAGATGCACTCCTCCAAAAAATTAAGCCAATCTGGTGGTCCCCTGCCATAAACAAACTATACAACAGAAGGAAAAAACTATTGCAGAAAAGAGGAAAATCCCAGGATGCAAAAAAACTTTTACCAACCTCAGCAAGAAGCTGAGATCCCTCATAGCTAACGAAAATAAAATTGTCAAAAATTCCAAAGACAACCACAAGGCATTCTATAGTTATGTCAAGAATCTAAATGGCAATGCTCAGATCTGCTCTGAGCTACAACAGAATGGCATTAAATATACTGATCCCAAGGATATTGCCAATATTCTGTCAGATCGATTTAGTGCCAATGTCAACCCCCTCTCACCCCCTAAAGGGCCTAGCTCAATACCAAAAGATTGCCAAATTCCGGTAATCACAGCCACACAGGTAGAAACCGCACTCTCCAAAGCTACGAATACAGCATCCATGGGACCAGATGACATCCCAGGTTGTGTACTACATGAACTACAAAATGAACTGGCATCTCACCTAAGTGTCATGTTTAATCATACCCTCACCTCAGGCTTCATGCCCACTGAGTGGCGCACAGCTACAGTTATCCCACTCCACAAGGGTGGATCCACCTTGGATTCCAGGAACTACCGTCCCATCAGTCTGACAAGCCTGATCTGCAAGGGCATGGAATGCATTATCATGGAACTTACAAAGACATTGGCAACCTTCAAACACTGGACCCCACCCAGTTTGGGTTCGTGAAGGGACGATCTTGTCTCCTGAACCTGACTGACTTCTTCGAAGCAGTCTACAGAGCTGTGGACGAGGGTAAGGCATCCTGCACAGCCTATCTGGACCTCCCCAAGGCCTTCAACACCATCCCCCCACTCTGGAATAATAGATAAACTTACTAAGCTGGGCATAAATCCCCACGTCACTCGATGGGTTGCCAACTGGCTTACTGACAAAACCCACACTGTAAAAGTAGCCAACTCCAAATCCAGCTCCAGACAAGTGACAAGTGGATTACCTCAGGGTTCAGTCCTGGGACCATTCTTGTTTGGCATCTACTTCTCTGAAGTACAGGCCAACACTAAGGGACCCTGGCTAACAAATTTCTCAGATGACTGCAAACTGGGAGCCATTACTGAATCCCCAAATGATGTGGATATTCTACAAAAGGGCCTTACAGAAACAGATGATTGGTGCCAGAGCCATAGACTCAAGCTTAATGCCAAGAAATGTATAGTTATCCCCTTTGGGAAAAACCATGCACCCATGAATTACCACACAGGTGGCAGTACACTAAACACCGAAAGTGTGATGAGAGACTTAGGGACATAGGTGGACAGAGGGCTCACCTTCAATAACAACATCACCACAATAGTCAGGAAATCCTTCTATGTGGCACACCTCATCACTAAGGGCTTTTCATCCAGAAAAAAGGAGGTCATTGTCCCACTGTACTCATCCCTCATTAGACCCATTATAGAGTACAATGCCCCATTTGGTATGTACCTCACAAGACATCTGCAACAGCTGAAAAGGCTGCAGAAATACCTCACTAAAAGAATCACAGGCCTAAAATAGATGCCCTATACTGACCGTCTAAAAAAACTCCAGCTATACTCGGTGACATATCGTCTACTCAGAGGTGATATCTGCTTAACATAGAAGGCCATGTCAAACCCTGAGCTGTTGGACATGCTCCACTTAAAGAAATCCCAATCCCTCAGAGCCACATGCTCCAGGGATCTAAACCTTGTCATCACAATGAACAAAACATGCTGGAGGGATAGGTTCCTGACAGAAAGACTCCCCATACTCTGGAATAGACTGCCCATATCTCCTTGGCCCTTTTCAAAAGGAACCTTGATGATTGGTTGGAAGATAGGAAATTCACCCCGGGGATCACATCAGTCGCACTGCGGGTCCAGGGAAGTAAATATTGTGGGAAGAAATATCCAGGGAATTGTTTGGCTAGGCTTGTATAGGCCCTAGTGCCGATAGCCTAGTACCACCCTATAAACCTATGAACCTATGAACCTATGTGTGGATGTACATGTGTGTGTCTGTGTATTATGAATGGTTTTACTCACTATATCCACCATACATGGGGAGTTTTGCCTCATTAATTTCTTCTATTATATAGCATTTTTTCACAGATTCTTATAACCACAAATCATACATCTTTACTCAAAATGTGGACAAAGTTAAAAATAATGTGGAGCAAAGATCCAAAATCGTGAACAATTTTAAGTATTACTCTAATTCATTTTAAGAGGCCGCGGTGGTGCAGCAGTTAGTGTTGGTGCCTCACAGCAAGAGGTTATCCCTTTCGATTCTCGGCTGGAGCGCCTTCTGTGTGGAGTCTGCATGTCCTCCCCGCAGTCATGTAACATTTAAAGACATGCAGGTAGGTGCGTTGGTGAATGAGCGTGCCTTCTTTAAAGGTTGTGTGCCGAGCTGGCAACTGGGCCAATCATTAGTGGACCGGAGTTCCACTGTGGTGAACCCCTAACCTGGAAAAGCCGAAAGACTCTAATTCAATTAAAAAGTTAACAATAAGCACAGATTTTAAGACGAAGAATGAAACTGGAATGACTGACATTATCGACTGACTGTAATCCCCAATAATTTATAAGCAAACCAAAATGTTTAGAAGAGACACTCCAAAAAGAAGAGGGAAAAGTAGGGATGTTCAGTAAAATTAGGAACTGTTGGAATCATGATGTGTAAGGGTACCAAACAGTCGCCAGCTGATTATAACCCATAAAGCACCGATCCCTTGAGTTTTCTATCTAGAATGCAGAATGATAAGGTAGCAATGTTTCCTGACACCTGCACAATTTTATTTGGGAAACTAGTAATATTTTTTAGTCAGTAAAATAAATATATGCCAAGAAATTGGTGACATTATAGCATTTCTACAAATAGCTATGGTGTAAGAGGACATATGTTTAGAGAATTCTGCTAAGTAAACCTGACAGTCCCTCCAGATGTTGACTCTCAAAATAACTAAATCCTTTTTGCAGCAAAAGACTTTTCATTACAAGAGGAAACATAGGCAGAAATTTATTTCACCTTCTTTGACAGCAAGAAAATGTAGACATCATAAAGAAAGTCAAGTATTTTACCATGTGCAATGCTGCTTATTCTGAAGTTTCGGAAATTTTAGTTATCTTCTGGGAGTTCTATGCAAAGCCATACTCTGCACTTACCAGCCCTTCTCTTTTCCATATGAAGTCAGATTTCTAACTATATGCAAAAGCTCTGGTCTTGATAAGTACTGGTGACACTTTATAAGGTTACGAAGAATATGATGTCATATCCTTTATGTTGGGAAAACAGGAATATCTGTTATCATCAATACAAATAAAAACATCTGTTTAAGCCGCTTATTCTGTCTTTTAAAACACAGGAGCCAGACTAATTATATCAGAATTCACAAAGCACTGGAAAGTAAATACAAGATTTTCATTGCCATATTTGTTGCTGAAAAATGTTATCTTACTTTTTTCAGTTAAGACACTGCTTCTAGTAAGGATTTTCTGTGAGGTTTCTGAAACATTTAAACTCCAGCTGACTGAAGTTCCAGAAAATGATGCATGCCCCTGCCAACCCCATCACATAAGAGTACACTTAATATTCCAAGATCTCAGAGAGGAGTTTCCTTTTTTAAGTGAATTTTTACAGTATACAAGGAACTTACAACAGTGCTTAAGGTGGGTGGACTGTAAAGCCGAAAAGGTTTTGGTCTTAGGAACTACCACTTGTACAGTTTATTACTTATATGAGGTCACTGTTTTCTAGTTTTCCTTGTTATCTTCTGTAGAGAAATGTTTGTTTCCAGTTGAGACCACTTAGTTGCCAGAATGCCATAAGTTAAACATGAGTTGTGTATTGTACTGTTTGTGTCATTTGTAAGACAGGAGAAATAAATCAGAGGCCTTCCTATGCCTAAACGCTCGTTTTCTGGCGTTTATTGCTTCTCAGAATGCTTATTTTACACTGAAATTGTATTTATTTGTGCCTGCACTTTAAAATTCATTTTTTGTTGTAAATTGTATTTTTAACTGTTACTGGCTTCCCACTCAAGTGCGACAGCCATTACTGCACTATAAAAGTATTTTTGCATTTGTTTCTACTGTTTTCTTTAAAAAAAAAACAAAATAAAAAAAAACAAAAAAAAAAATCTTGCTATTTTCCTGCCTTATGAAGCTAGAAAAGTCCAGTTTCAGATATCTGCTGATACCTGGACTGTGTTTAAGTTTCTGTGTTTGGCCATACATTACTTGGGCAAAAAGGAAGTTTCTTTGTTCACCAGTGAGAGTGGGGGGCTCTGAACAGCCTACCTGCCCTTGGAGGAGTGGTTTCTGCCCAGAAGCTGTAGTTTTATTGGCCATTTTGGGTTAATTTCTATTTCTTTAATCTTTCTGATATAAAAACCGGTTTTGCGCGCCGGGCAGCGCCGGTTAGCTAGGGTTAAACTATTCCTGACTCCACGAAGTCTACGCTTCAGTTTTTCCCTTGGAACTAGACAAACCTTCAACTTTAGCACGCAAACCATTCATTTTACAGCCCAGCACTTGCTTAAAACTCATAACAAGCACTAAATACCCCTAGCACTAGCCCCCCCCTTATACTGTCCAGAAGGACAAGGCTCTCTATTCATCCCCACCAGTCAGTCAGAAAAGCAGCTCACTCTACATATTCAGGCATGTCCAAAGGGCAGTTTCTGGTGTACTCTCCAGTCCAACTGGTGAATCTGGGCATTTTGAGGCAATGTTATAACTGCCTCATGTACACAGACAACCCTCTCCTCCTACCACCAAACACTAATATATGCGAGAGATGAAATTATACAGCCAGACTGGAGGCAAAGCTCTCTCAACCCCAAGACTGTAACTGACTGTCAAGAGGAGAAGGGTAATACTTGTAACACACCACCAGTCTCACATAGACCTAACAAACCAACACAAACAAATAACACACATAAATACTCGGAGGCTCTAAATAAAAATCTACAAAAGCAACAGAGACCTCCAAAGCAGACATCCAAGCAACCTCCACAACCCATCACCAACCATGAAATACATACTTCACATAATTAGTGTGCCACGCAATCACAGTCCTTAAGGCAAAGTAACATACCCAACACACTAGTAATAGGCGAATCTATAGTCAGGCACACTGATGTCCCACTAACTAGGCTGGGCAATGAGAAGGTTATGGTTAGCTGCCTGTCGGGCGCCAGGATCCGCCACATAACACAAGCACTCAGGTCACGCCAGAAAAAGTATAAATACGACTCTGTCATTGTACATGTTGGTGTGAATGACCTGAGACGTACCTCCCTGAACAATATGAAAAGAGACACGGAAGAGCTCTCTGATCATGTAGCCCAGGCAGGTATGACCCTGACCCTGAGTAGCATCCTGCCCTCACCAAGAATGATGCCACAGTACAAAGAAAAAAATTATCAACTTCAACAATTGGCTAAGTTTCTGGTGTCATTCAAAGGGGAATCCAGTATCTGTCTGCTTGGGATGACATGCTCGACAGGCCACGTTGCTTCGCAAGGGATGGCTTGCACCTGTCACCCTTAGGCTTTCAAATACTGGCAAAGGCTCTTGCTGGCCCCATAGCACCTTTTTTAGGCAAGGCTCAAAAGACAAACCCACCACCACCGTAAATAGCACAAGTAACCAAAAACTGAGGGTAATGCTACTCAACGCCAGAAGTCTAAACCTCAAAATGCACAAACTCGAGGCACTCCTCAGTATGGAGAACATCGATATCTGTGCAGTAACAGAAACCTGGTTTAAGGCTCCAGAGAGCACCCCAGAACTACCAGGCTAAAACTCATACCATACCTTTCGGCCACTGAACCTGGACCGAAACACAAAAGGCGGGGGTGTATCCATATTCATTAAGGATACTCACACCTCCAGGTTAGTGGTGCAGCACGATGCATCAGAGATCATCCCAGTGCAACTAACAATGGGCAAAACTGCAATCCAAATTGTAGCTTGCTACAGATCACCTACCATGACCCAGGACCCCCATTCCGCATTTCTAGAGACACTGGGAAATATGACGGTCCTACCAAACACCCTAATACTGGGCGATTTCAACTACCCAAACATTAACTTGGAGAACTACTCAAGTGCTAACTCCCTTGCTCAATGCTTCCTAGAATTTATAAACTCAAATGCCCTGGATCAACTGGTCAACACCCCCACCAGAGGGAACAACACATTGGACCTGGTTATCACCAACATGGGCAACCGGTGTTCCACACCTGATGTCAACCCCTCGCTGGTTAGATCAGACCATAGACTAATCACTCTGGATATTCACATTCTGTCCCCAACCCCAATCAAGGAAACCACAGTGAAAAACTTTTGAAAAGCAAACTTCACGTTGGTTAAGACCGAGGTGGAAAGGTTCACAGCTCCCACGCCAATGGGCAATGCTGTCCAAGCTGCTGAAACCTATACAAAGGCATTCTATGATCATCTACAGGAATGCATGGATCATGCTATCCCAAGTAAAACCAAGACTCACTCCTCCAAGAAAAGGAAACCAGTCTGGTGGACCCCTGCCATAAACAGGGTCTAGAATAGAAGGAGGAAACTAGTACAGATAAGAGCAAAATCCCTAGAAGGAAAGGCATCCCTAATCAGTATCAGCAAGAAACTATGACCCCTTATTAAATCATCAAAGGCTAGCTTCGAAAGAAAAATTGCCAAGGACTCTAAAGATAACCACAAAGAATTCCTTAGCTATATCAAGAACCTAAGTGGAAACTCTCAGATCTGTTCTGAGTTGGTGCAGAATGGCACAAAATACACTGAACTGACTGATATTGCTAACATTTTGGCAGACAGGTTCAGTGCAAACTTTACACCCCTCTCACCCCCTAAAGGGCCCAGAACCATACCAGAAGAATGTAAGGCCCCAGCAATCACCGACACACAGCTTAAAACAGCCCTATCCAAAGCCAAAAACACAGCCTCAATGGGACCGGACGGTGTCCCAGGCTGTGTCTTACAAGAGCTCCAAAATGAACTAACCCCTCACCTAAACACACTGTTCAAACTCAGCCTCTCTACAGGCTACATACCCACAGAGTGGCGCACTGCAACAGTTATGCCACTCCACAAAGGTGGCGCCACAACGGACCCCAGGAACTATCACCCTATAAGCCTGACTAGCCTGGTCTGCAAGGCTATGGAGCGCATCATAATGGAACTCATTAAGAGAGACATTGGGAACCTCCAAACTTTGGACCCCACCCAGTTTGGCTTTGTTAAGGGCAGATCATGCCTCCTAAACCTGGTGGACTTCTTTGAGACAGTTACCAAGGCATTAGATGAGGGTAAGGAGGTCCACACAGCCTACCTAGACCTCGCAAAGGCTTTCAACACGATTCCTCATTCTGGTATTACAGACAAACTCAAAAACCTGAACATTAACCCGTACGGCACGAGATGGGTTGCAAACTGGCTCATGGACAGAATCCACACGGTGAGAGTTGCAGACTCTAGGTCCATCTGTAAACTGGTTACAAGTGGCATCCCCCAGGGCTCAGTCCTAGGACCCCTCTTGTTCGGTATATACTTCTCAGAGGTACAGACAAGCACAGGAGGACTTTGGCTGACCAAGTTTGCAGACGACTGCAAACTAGGAACCATAATTGGTTCTCCGAGTGATACAGACACCCTCCAGTAGGGTCTCACTGAGACGGACACCTGGTATCAAAATCATGGCCTCAAGCTGAATGCCAAAAACTGCATAGTCATCCCCTTTGGAAAAACCAAAGTACCCGCAATCTACGATAAGTGGTAGTCCCCTAAATACAGAAAAAGTAATAAGGGATCTGGGGACCCAAGTAGATAGCAATCTCTCCTTTGATAATCATATTGCCAAGGTGGTTAGAAAATCCTTCTATGTGGCCCATCTAATCTCAAAAAGGTTCACATCCAGAAAGTACAGTTTTGTACCTACCATAAATGTAGATGTCCGATAGATATGCAACTGCAGTCGACCAAGGGCTGCCTGAGGCAGGACAACCCATATGTTATGACTGCAGTTGCATTCTTGAAGGACATCAAAGGAGGTTATTGTGCCTCTCTACTCATCACTTATTAGACCCATTATAGAATACAGCACCCCACTTGGGATGTACCCGACAAGACACCTGCAACAGCTGGAAAGACCACAAAAGTACCTCACCAAGAGGATTACTGGCCTCAAACAGGTGACCTATGCAGCCCGACTAAAGAAACTCCAGCTGTACTCGGTTGCATACCGCTTACTCAGAGGTGATCTCTGCTTGACATACAATGCCATGTCCAACCCAGAATTGATGGATATGCTCCACCTAAAAAAAAAAACAAATCCCTGAGAGCCACACATTCTAGGAATATAAACCTTACCACAATGATACATAGGACGTGCTGGAGGGATAGATTTCTGACCCAGAGACTCCCCATGCTTTGGAACAAGATTCCAATATACATCAGGCAGAGCCCCTCACTAGCACTCTTCAAGAGAAACCTTGACGGGTGGATGAGAAACAGAAAATTTACCCCGGGGATCACTGCAGTGGCTCTGCTGGACAGAGGCACAGGGAACTAATGGCTCTGCTGGTCAGAGACACAGGGAACTAATCTAAGGGGGTGGCAAAAGCCAACACACTCTGGCTAGGCTTATAAATGCCCTTGGGCAGATAGCCTAGTACTTACCTATGAACCTATGAACATAATACATGCATAAGCTCCAGTGAGAGCTTGCTTCAGACATCGAGTCAAATACAGTTGATGAGAAAGTTGAACCCATTGATGCCCCACATACCTCTCAACCTCTTAGAGCAAGAAATCTAGGTAAAGTCATAAATAATGGGGGGAGGAACATAGGCCCAAAAATAGGGATAATTTTTAAATATTGCTCTTACAAACTTGATAGAACAGGATTTGCAATAGCAAGAATTTTCTTAAGGGTATACAGTCTGAAACTCATGTTACCTGTCATTATTTACTGACTTCAATGTTCAATAATTTTAAAATGATTTGACAGAAAACCACAATTTTTTTGAAAAACGGACCAAAACTACAAGGAAAAAATCTGGACATTCTGCAAAACTCTGTACAGTTGAGAAGTATGAATTCACAGCATAATGTTTTGGGGCAACCTGCACATTACCTAGTAACAGACTATGACAAGAAAAGCTCTGAAGAGACACAAGGTATCTTGTACTCCACTGCCTCTGGTCTTAATGCATTATCCTAGTCCCAAGGCCCTTTTACTGCAAGGGGCAGTTTACAAAACAGAAAGCAACAAAAGGAAAAGCCATTGTGCACAATCCCACAGAGAAGATTTCAGTAGCAATAGAGTAGTCACTGACCCTCATCTCTACTTTAACCTCATATATCCACTTTACCATCTACTGCTGGAAAATTTTGATACTTACCACGGTCTTGGAAACTAAGTATTGCAGACATCGGACTTTGAAGATTATATCTGAAGTTGTGCAAAAGAATTTTCACAGTTACGTCTTCCAGAAAAAAAAATTGTTATACACTCATATTGGCAGGTCTCTAGTAATGCAGCTGACTTTTCACATCTCCAGAAGAATGTAACACAATGTGCACCAGAAGAGTATCAGAACAGCACCAGAACAATGGAGGGAAACAAAATTCTATTGCATTTTTTTTTTGTGGTTTGAACAATAAAATCAGGAGGATTCTATCAGATATGTGTAAATCTATAAACAGAGTCAAAAATTCAAAATGTTGTTCCTGATGATTTTGTCAGGTATCTGTGGCTGTTCACTTACATCCAGCAGATAAGCAATATTTAAGGTTTCATGTGTGCAAAGTTCATTTCCAGATTTTTTTTGCTCTTACCAGCTCTAGTTACAGCCTCAGGAGTGTTATTTTTATAAGTGCTTAGTTACCATGATCACATACCCCCTAATGGCTCAGCAAATCCATATATTTCCTTAAATGATGATTGTGTAATAATGGCTCATTTCCCTTATCAACTGCTGAACCATCTGTCTGTGGTAATTGAAGTCTTCTGTCATTTTGATATCAGTCATAGACAAAAAATCAATATGAAAACCAGTACAAGAGATCCAGTTCCTGGAAAGTGTTGGCTTCCATATTGTCAAAGATTTTTCTGTCACAATACAAGCTGAGCAAAACTGCAAACTTTATGCAGCAGATGAAAAGCCTAACAAAGGTGACAACCAGAAAGATGCATCATGCGGTTTGGGGTTCGTATCTTCCTGTGTTCTAATGGTTGTATATGCTAGGATCACATGAGGAGACTTCAGTGTTTACTAAAAGCTCTTTTGTATCAAGCCACAAATTCTCTGGAATAGATTATACCAATAACTCTGACTGAAAAGGAATTTATATGTTGACTCATGCCAGCCACACAACCTGCCAGAGGACTATCCCATTTCCTTAAATGAGATTCTCTACACTTTGTTTTCAGAGCTTACCTGCAAACTCACATATTTCAGAGCACCAGATCTCTCATAGAATGTGCATTCTGTATGAAAATCAGTAGAAAAAGTTGACGTTTTTATATATATATTAAAACTGAATCCAAATCCAGGAACTTCTCAGATCAACACACAGACGCAATGGTGTGGTACCTTCACAAGGTGGAGGATACCTGAGCCTGTTCCTTCTGCAAAGAAGCAGTGAGTATGCGGGTTCTATACTACCAATCACATACTAAACCTTTAAGCATCACACCTTCCAAGAAGAGAAAGATTTTGGCAGACTTCTAAGAAGAAAACTTTTTCTGACATATTGATTTCAACAAGTCTTTTTTTCTATCAGTAACAATCTGGTACTAGTAACAGACTGATTTGCCACAGTATGCAATGCTCAGACTCACAAATGTTGCTACATGTGGTTCAACACAAAAGCTCAGGAGACAGATGACTTCAAAATTCCTTGGGTGTGCAATATCTTTGTGACAGTTTCTCTGAAACAGAAAGCATTACAAAGGACAGACGTGATATAAATTTAGTGTGTTTTTGGAGTCCCTCCTCCAAGGCCATTAGGTTTTCATTCCTCTATTGGCCAATTCATTCTTCTTTTTGTTTTTTTGTTTTTTTCTTGACATTCAAGGATGTCAAGTGAGGAAGATAAGAGCAGGGCATAATGGCCACCATCGGGGGGGGGGTTAGATGGTGTTATATACCATAACTCCATCAAGCTGTTGGTCAGCAGTCATGTTGCAGGGCTGGCTATGCTAAGACCAATGTGGATGAGCCCTTCCTCAGGTCTGCTGTACAGTCCATGGCTGGCTTATACCAACTCCCTGGACAAGTTCAACCCTTGAGTATCTTGTGCACATCTGAGGCCTGCCCCATTGCACTCTGTAGTGGAACCTGTACCAGCACTTCCAAAGAAATAACTGAACCAGTGCTGGATATTCACTCCCTTCCCTTCTTTACTTATGCATATACTCATCCACATACACGAATAAGTTATTTTTTTCCCATTTAGTCATTCATGTGATGCTGCTGTTGCAGCATCATAACTACTTCTACATTCACTAGTAGGTGGTATTAACAGCAGTTAAGGTCAAAATAGATCTGTAACATGACAAAGCTATATAATTTTGTAACATAATTTGCAAAGTGTAAAGCTTAAATGATATGCAAATGAGCTGTAGCATGCATGAATGGTTAAAAAACACAATGCAGTTCCGTTTTCTGAATGTGGGCTCATTCTTGTGAACTACTTAAAGTAGCAGTGACGCACACTATATACAGCCACCTCCTTCTTGGAACACTATGCAGTCAGCTTCCATATAACTATGTGTGCATGCAGGCATTATACCAGTGTATGATGCATATTGCTTCTCTGGTGTAGTCTTTAAATGTATATGTGTCCTATTCTGTACCTTATGTGCTCTGTAGAGGAATCCTACCTCAGCAGTAGTACAACATATAACTGAAAGCCAGTAAGCTGCTATGGAACATCACACCATTGTCCTGGACTGATCTATAGTGGAATCTGTACCCACTTCTAAAGAAATGGATAAACCAGTGCTAGATATTCACTGCCATCCCTACCTAACTTATGCATATACTCATGTACATACACATATAAGTCTAAGCAAGTCACTTTGAGACAGTGCTTCCAGATCACCATGACAATATTAAAATGTTTAAGTATCTCCCCTTCTTGAGTAAGTTCTGTACTATGTATAATGCAAGTATACAGGCAGGAATGTTCTGTTGCTTTAACCTAAAATAAGTCGCCTCCCTGAACATCTTCTGGGCAATGCTGTGTTCCCCTAAAACAAACTAACTACCCCTTCTTCAAATGCCTTCTGTATAGTTCACAACTGAAGGTTACATAATATGATCTCTATTGTTACAACACAGTGACTGCCACATCTGCATGGACATCACTCACTGTGTCATTGATTTTCTGTGTGGTTCACTGATAAAATACACTGACAATTCCATTTGTGAATTCTGTTTTTCTGTCTGTCTATACTGTGCCCTTCATACTGTGTTTGGTTAGCAGTATGGAAGGCATCCCTGAATCTTGCATATGTATAAATATTGTGTCTCTGAATCTATTTACTGTATAAGCATTATACCTGTATACCAGAGTAACAGATTGTGGCCCACACTTTTTGAAAGTCACACTACTATGTACCATATTTAATAGTACGTACCACCACACTTACACAGAGTGTACCAAACCCATGCAATGTGTTCCAGACTAACAATGTTTAACAAGTCTACAAAAATTATGAATTTTCTGGACAGCATACAACATTCTTCTAAAATATTAGCATGTTTTCCAATTTTCATTTTGTACAACTACCCAAATTACAACAGCCTTATAAAAACTAAGGGAGGACATAATCATGTGTACAACTACCCAAATTACAACAGCCTTACAAAAACTAAGGGAGGACATAATCATGTGTACAACTACCCAAATTACAACAGCCTTATAAAAACTAAGGGAGGA
Source organism: Protopterus annectens (assembly GCF_019279795.1). Lineage (NCBI taxonomy): Eukaryota > Metazoa > Chordata > Ceratodontiformes > Protopteridae > Protopterus > Protopterus annectens. Next base: position 1,581,524,102 of record NC_056744.1, on the reverse strand, counting down.
CATAATCATGTGTACAACTACCCAAATTACAACAGCCTTATAAAACTAAGGAGGACATAATCATGTGTACAACTACCCAAATTACAACAGCCTTATAAAAACTAAGGGAGGACATAATCATGTGTACAACTACCCAAATTACAACAGCCTTATAAAAACTAAGGGAGGACATAATCATGTGTACAACTACCCAAATTACAACAGCCTTATAAAAACTAAGGGAGGACATAATCATGTGTACAACTACCCAAATTACAACAGCCTTATAAAAACTAAGGGAGGACATAATCATGTGTACAACTACCCAAATTACAACAGCCTTATAAAACTAAGGGAGGACATAATCATGTACAACTACCCAAATTACAACAGCCTTATAAAAACTAAGGGAGGACATAATCATGTGTACAACTACCCAAATTACAACAGCCTTATAAAAACTAAGGGAGGACATAATCATGTGTACAACTACCCAAATTACAACAGCCTTATAAAAACTAAGGAGGACATAATCATGTGTACAACTACCCAAATTACAACAGCCTTATAAAAACTAAGGAGGACATAATCATGTGTACAACTACCCAAATTACAACAGCCTTATAAAAACTAAGGAGGACATAATCATGTGTACAACTACCCAAATTACAACAGCCTTATAAAAACTAAGGGAGGACATAATCATGTGTACAACTACCCAAATTACAACAGCCTTATAAAAACTAAGGGAGGACATAATCATGTGTACAACTACCCAAATTACAACAGCCTTATAAAAACTAAGGAGGACATAATCATGTGTACAACTACCCAAATTACAACAGCCTTATAAAAACTAAGGGAGGACATAATCATGTGTACAACTACCCAAATTACAACAGCCTTATAAAAACTAAGGGAGGACATAATCATGTGTACAACTACCCAAATTACAACAGCCTTATAAAAACTAAGGGAGGACATAATCATGTGTACAACTACCCAAATTACAACAGCCTTATAAAAACTAAGGAGGACATAATCATGTGTACAACTACCCAAATTACAACAGCCTTATAAAACTAAGGGAGGACATAATCATGTGTACAACTACCCAAATTACAACAGCCTTATAAAAACTAAGGGAGGACATAATCATGTGTACAACTACCCAAATTACAACAGCCTTATAAAAACTAAGGGAGGACATAATCATGTGTACAACTACCCAAATTACAACAGCCTTATAAAAACTAAGGAGGACATAATCATGTGTACAACTACCCAAATTACAACAGCCTTATAAAAACTAAGGAGGACATAATCATGTGTACAACTACCCAAATTACAACAGCCTTATAAAAACTAAGGGAGGACATAATCATGTGTACAACTACCCAAATTACAACAGCCTTATAAAAACTAAGGAGGACATAATCATGTGTACAACTACCCAAATTACAACAGCCTTATAAAAACTAAGGAGGACATAATCATGTGTACAACTACCCAAATTACAACAGCCTTATAAAAACTAAGGAGGACATAATCATGTGTACAACTACCCAAATTACAACAGCCTTATAAAAACTAAGGGAGGACATAATCATGTGTACAACTACCCAAATTACAACAGCCTTATAAAAACTAAGGAGGACATAATCATGTGTACAACTACCCAAATTACAACAGCCTTATAAAACTAAGGGAGGACATAATCATGTGTACAACTACCCAAATTACAACAGCCTTATAAAAACTAAGGAGGACATAATCATGTGTACAACTACCCAAATTACAACAGCCTTATAAAACTAAGGGAGGACATAATCATGTGTACAACTACCCAAATTACAACAGCCTTATAAAAACTAAGGAGGACATAATCATGTGTACAACTACCCAAATTACAACAGCCTTATAAAAACTAAGGGAGGACATAATCATGTGTACAACTACCCAAATTACAACAGCCTTATAAAAACTAAGGGAGGACATAATCATGTGTACAACTACCCAAATTACAACAGCCTTATAAAAACTAAGGAGGACATAATCATGTGTACAACTACCCAAATTACAACAGCCTTATAAAACTAAGGAGGACATAATCATGTGTACAACTACCCAAATTACAACAGCCTTATAAAAACTAAGGAGGACATAATCATGTGTACAACTACCCAAATTACAACAGCCTTATAAAAACTAAGGGAGGACATAATCATGTGTACAACTACCCAAATTACAACAGCCTTATAAAAACTAAGGAGGACATAATCATGTGTACAACTACCCAAATTACAACAGCCTTATAAAAACTAAGGGAGGACATAATCATGTGTACAACTACCCAAATTACAACAGCCTTATAAAAACTAAGGGAGGACATAATCATGTGTACAACTACCCAAATTACAACAGCCTTATAAAAACTAAGGGAGGACATAATCATGTGTACAACTACCCAAATTACAACAGCCTTATAAAAACTAAGGAGGACATAATCATGTGTACAACTACCCAAATTACAACAGCCTTATAAAAACTAAGGGAGGACATAATCATGTGTACAACTACCCAAATTACAACAGCCTTATAAAAACTAAGGGAGGACATAATCATGTGTACAACTACCCAAATTACAACAGCCTTATAAAAACTAAGGGAGGACATAATCATGTGGTCTGTCTTATGCTGAGTTAACAAGCAGTGATTGTTATTTTTTTCACACATTGCTTCTCATTTTTCCTGCTAGAAAAAAAAATCTGATGTACAGCTATTGTAGATGGGGAATTAAGATGTTCAGTCACGTCTTTAACAAACTCAAAAGATACAATTTACCATACAGCACTGCGTCTGACCAAAACAAAAATTCCAAACTTTCATGTTGTGTAAGACATTATGAAATCACTGATCAGCACAAAAATGATTCCACTTTAAAACCTCATGCAACAGCAGTATCTCAATCTGACAGCTTGCCTTTTTTAAGCACATTAGATCCCTGTACAGCAACAGCTGTGTAACATAAGACTTTATGTTTTACACTGACTTAATTCCCTTAAGCACATTCTCCCCAATCCTATCATGTTCGGTCAATTCCCATTAAAGGCCCGAGTCCTCACTGACATATGCTGCTCCCTCCCTACACACACACACACACACACACACACACACACACACACACACACACACACACACACACACACATACACACACACACACACACACAAACATACACAGAGTCTACTCTGATGCATTCTAAAATGTATGTACTCATATAGATAGATAGATAGATAGATAGATAGATAGATAGATAGATAGCAGGATATTTTAATTACACTACCAGATAGGTTTGGATGACTCACACTATGATTGCTTTAATTACACTACCAGATAGGTTCGGAGGACTCAAACTATGATTACTTTAATTACAGTACCAGTTAGATTCGGAGGACTCAACCTATGATTGCAGTTCTAACTGCACTGTTTCATTTCTAACTGCAAGCAAGAAATAACCTTTCCTGCTGAGTATTTTGAAACTGCTTTCATAGGTCATAGGACATTACTAGGCTATTAGCCCAGAGGTCATTTCAAGCCTAGCTGTTTCATCCCCCATTAATACCATAGACATGTTAGTTAATACCCAAGATTGCATTTAGTAATGACTGCCATGTCCAGGAGGGTTTTGGGCACTATTCCCAGTAAACATTTAAGGTGCCCCATCCATCGTCCAGGTTCCTTTTGAACAGTGTCATAGAGGTGTTCTGTTTCACATGAATAGGTAGCCTATTCCAAAGATGCAGCAGTCGCTGTGAAACAAATCTGTCTCTCCAGCATGTCCTATTCAAGTTGCAGGCCATATTATGTCCCTGGAATGGGTGGTCCTAGTCCCATTTGATTTATGGGTATGCAGTAAGTTCATTAGGTTTGGGTCTCCCCTAAGAAGTCTATATGATACAGGGTAAACTGACAGGGACTTTAGTTGGTCTGCGTATGGCATGAGTTGGGAGTCCCTTGATCTTCTTTGTTAGAAACCTCTGAGGTCTCTTCAATAGCTACAGGTGCTTTGTACGGTACATGCAGAATGGGGCATTAAACTCAATTATGGGCCGCATTAGTGCCAAGTATAGAGGGGTTATAACCTATTTTGCTCTCAGGCGATGCCTTTACTAATCAAGTATGCGACGTAGAAAGCTTTCCTTACTATAGTAGACAAATGGTTGTCAAAGTTAAGGTTATGGTCAACTTATGGACCCAAGTCCCTTACCACTTCATGGGTACTTAGGGTACTGTTGTTGATGTGATAGTGGGAAGGAACATTGTGCTGAAGGGAATGATGATGCATTTCTTTGCATTGAGTTTAAGTCCGTGACTAAGACACCAGTCGTTGGTCTGCATAAGACCCTCTTGGAGTATACTGACATCATTTGGGGATTCAATAATTGCACCCAGTTTGCAGTCAGCTGCAGACCTGGTGAGCCACAACCCCTTAGTTTTGACCTGAACTTCTGTGAAGTATATACCAAACAGTAGGGGGCCCAGCATTGACCCCTGCAGCACCCTGCTGGTAACAGGTCTGCTGACTGATGAGGAGTCACCTACTTTGATATTGTGTGTCCAGTTTGTGAACCAGTTAGCATCCCATATTACAACAAAGGGGGTTACATTCAGTTTGCTAAGTTTATCAGTAATGCCAAAGTGTGAGATTGTGTTGAAATCCTTTGCCAAGTCGAGCTATACTGTGTGCACAGATTTGCCTCATCAATGGCCCTGGTCACATTTTCAAAAAAAATCCACCAGATTTAACAAAAAGGATCTACCCTTGACAAAGACAAACTGGGTAGGATCCAGGGTTTAGAGGTCACCTACTTTTCTGACAGGTTCTCCCCTTCCTTCGACTTTTCTAGTTTGGTCATTTCAGCATGTCTGTTTATTATCTATTGTAATTTTTTCCTGCCATTGTCTACTATAATACCATGTCAAATGGTGTACTATTCATTCAGTGGAAGGAACAGATACCTGTGACATCACATTCATTTTATTTTTTATTTTACATTTGATGACCGGGCTAGTCCAACTGGATATATGTCCATTTTCAGTGGAGGCCCGGGAAGAAAAGCTCCACATACAGATGAATATTTACGAGGACATTGGTACATTACAAAGTTTTGGCAATCATTTCATTTCATCGGATTTAGTTTATTAACAAGGAAAATCCTAGTGCATAACAGCTATGGGTATTCATACAAAAATAGGTATAATGACACTATCAAGCTGTAAAGTCACACAGAAAGTCACATAAAAATCCTAGTGTGTAACAGTAAGGATATTCATACAAAATATGTACAAAGACACTATTCAACTGTAAAGTCACATACACATTATTGTCAATAAAAAAGAAACAAGCTTATACAGGTAAGGGACAGGTTAAGTAGTTAGTCTGGGTTAACATATGGGCATAACCAGTGTGATTTATGGTAGGGTTTAGTTTGCTTTTAAATAGATTGGTTGAGGATAGGGAGGTTAGGTGATTAGGGAGGGTGTTCCAGGTTTTACCCCCTGTGTTAGAGAACAATGAGTCACCGGCCCAATTATTGGTTTTATTATTTGCACCAGTAGTTTGATAGATGAGCGTAGGGTTTTGAGATTATTATAGGGGGTGATTAGGTTAGTGAGTATTGGTGTATTTGTAGGTTGATACAGGATCTTATGGGCTACTATTAGTTGGTTCAGTAGTATTAGATTTGGCAATTCTAACCAGCCTAGTTGATTAAGATTGTTACAATGATGGGTTCTATAGGTTGACCCAGTTGCAAACCTGGCAATATTGTTGTAGGAGGTAGTCAGCTTGTTCAGATTGCTTTTACACAGTTTAGTATAGATAGGGGAGGCATATAGTAGGGTTGAGATAAGGTGGGTATGGGCAATACTGGTCCTGGCTACTGGAGTCAGAAAGGGTTTGATCCTGTAGAGGGAACCTAATTTTTTGTTCACTGTTTTTATAGTGTTATTAATATGAGGCCACACATTGTTAACACATTGTTAAAATCATCTACTAACAGTTGGTCATGAAAGAAAAATGTGTTTGCCTAATTGTTTATTTATTTATTTATTTATTTTGCAAAAAAAAAATCCATGAATATTTGGTCTAATATTTAATCTGTGACATGACTAAAGACATTAAATGAATTAAAGACACTCATCTTCTTCATTTTACTTTCTGTTATAGCCCATGCACATGACAAGATAAAAAATTCCATTCTCTACCTCATCTCTTTCTTCATGTTAATGTAATAACCCTAATACTATGGCAAGCACAGGATTCTTCACCTTAAGATAGTCAATCTAAAATGGTAAAAAAAACGGTATGAATTGCCTTGCCTCAGGTTGGTAACACTAACAGTCTGTGAGGCTGATAACAGAGTTCCTAAAATATCTTTGTGAAGAGTAATAGGTTAAAGAAGTTATGCTATGCTGCTGTTGGTTCTAGCTACCTAGCATATTGTATTGATGTAAGGGGCTGGGTTAGAAGGAAATGTCCTTTTGTGCTATGCTTGCCAGGTAATTGGCTGTAAAGTTAGTCCAAAATACAAATATAGTAGGGATGGGGTTGGACCTGCTAAGGGTGTCACGAGTCCTACTGAGGGAGGGGGTTAAACTAGAAATGCAACCCAGGAAACCTAGCCGCTAATGCGTGTGCTGTGATTCTAATTGGCTTAAGAATAACATGCTAAAACAGTGTGTTTATTTGTGTCTTTCAGCTTTTCCCGGTTAGGGGTCGCCACAGCGGAACTCTGGTCTGCTAATGACTGGCAGTAGATTTTTACGTGCTGGCTTGCCGGGCCTAATGCACAACCTTCAACGAAGGAATGCCCATTCACGCATGTCGCCACACAGGAGACACTCTAACTGAGAATCAAACAGGCAACATCTAACTGTGAGGTGACAATGCTACCGCAGCACCACCACTGCAGTAACAACATGCTAAAACAGTAAAAATGTTTAAAACACAAAGCAACTAGTTAATGCACTGAGTGAGCAGGTATGTATGCTTAATTAACCAACTTATTTCCCTGCTACTGTCAGGAGCTGTGTTTTTAGCAAGTACATGCTAGCCACAGCTATTATCTGCATGGAAACAATTGCATGTAGAGAACAAGTATATATATATATGTGTGTGTGTGTGTGTGTGTGTGTGTGTGTGTGTGTGTGTGTGTGTGTGTGTGTGTGTGTGTGTGGGTGTGTGTGTGTGTGTGTGGGTGTGTGTGTGTGTGTATACATATGTGTGTGCATGTATATATATATATATATATATATATATATATATATATATATATATATAATTTGTGTGTGTGTGTGCATTTATACATATGTGTATGTATATATACATATATATATATATATCTATATGTGTGTGTATATATATATATATATATATATATATATATATATATATATATATATATATATATATATATATATATATATATATATATATATATATATATATATATATATATATATATATATATGTGTGTATATATATATATATATATATATATATATATATATATATATATATATATATATATATATATATATATATATATATATATATATATATATATATATATATATATATATATATATATATATAGATAGATAGATATATGGGTCTACTTCATAAGATCGACAGACCATTTGATCGACATTCATTTGGTCAACAGCTCATTTGATCGACAACCAGTATTCAAAGCAAAAACGTGGGATTTGCCCCCCTCCCCAAAGTTGTGAGACCCTGGAGTTGGTATATATAGTTAGGGGGAGTGTGGGGGGCCACCCACCTATTTTCTTTAAAATGTGTAGATTTGTTGCATTTTCATGTTTTAAATGTGTGCCCCCCACACCCCCCTAACTGTATATACCAACTCCAGGGTCGCACAACATTTGGGAGAGGGGCAAATCCCTGTTAAGTGCCTTAAATACTGGTTGTCGATCATATGGGCTGTCGACCAAATGAATGTTGATCAAATAGTCTGTCGATCTTATGAAGTAGACCCATACATATATATATATATATATATATATATATACATATATATATATATATATATATATATATATGTATATATATATGTATATATATATAAATATATATATGGATCTACAATTTCATTTGGTCGAAAATGATTTCAGGCAGCCCACTTCACTGAAAGCTCATTTGACTGAAAGCTCATGTGGTCGAATTCCATTTGGTTGAAAATGAAATTTAGCCACTGCCCCACTGCAGTGCGAGCCTGGAGTGAGAATATTAAGTAAGGGGGGGCACAGCCCCCACATAATTTAAGTATATTCACTGTTATATAAAGGTGTATCCATTAAAATACATTGATATATATATATATATATATATATATATATATATATATATATATATATATATATATATATTTATGTTCAGTAAAAACTATTTGCAAAATGTAGGGGACTTATGCCCCCAACACCCCCCTTACTTATTCTCACTCCAGGGTCGCACTGCAGTGGGGCAGGGGCTATATTGAATTTTTGACCAAATGGAATTTGACCAAATGTGCTGTCAGTCAAATGAGCTTTCAGTGAAGTGGGCTGCCTAAAATCATTTTCGACCAAGTGAAATTTGACCAAAGACAGTAGACCCATATATTATATTGTTATATTGTATATATATATACATATATATATATATATATATATATATACATATATACAACCCATGCCCTAACCCTAAGGTTCGTGACTATCGCAGCATAGTGGAGGACATTGCTATGTCCTTCACTGCACTGCAGTCATCACGAACCTTAGGGTTAGGGCACGGGTCATGGTAAGGGGATAGCCCTTACCATGATCCGTGCCCTAACCCTAAGGTTCATGAGTACTGCACAGAAGTTCAGTACAACGCCCGTTCATTGTACTGAACTTCGAGTAAGTGCACTTTTGATTAAGTGCACTTTCGCTGCAGTGTGCATTCCATACACTATTTCGGTAGTGAACCTTCGATCTAGTGTATGGAATCCATATATATATATATATATATTTGTGTATGTGTGTGTGTGTGTGTGTGTGTGTGTGTGTGTGTGTGTGTGTGTGTGTGTGTGTGTGTGTTTGTGAAGTATGTATATGGGGCATGTGGCCAGACTGGCAGCTATTTGAGTGGTTATTGCAGTGGCAGAAGGGATCATAAATAGTGGTATCTTAGCATGCAGTTACTGTTTGAGCTGTTCTTATGTGTGTAGTTGGAATTTTTAAAGATTACGATGACATTTTTACAGGATATGCATATAGACTTGTATATGGCATAGGTTCATAGTTTCATAGGTAGGTACTAGACTATTGGCCCTAGGGCCTATACAAGCATAGCCAAAAAGGTACCCTGGCTTTCACCACCCAAGAAAATTATTTTCCTGTGCCCCTGGCAAGCAGAACCACAGAAGTGATCCCCGGGGTGAATTTCCTATTATCCATCCAATCATCAAGATTTTTCTTGAATAGTGTTAATGAGGAGCTCTGTTTGACAAAGATAGGTAGTCTGTTCCAGAGCATGGGAAGTCTCTGAGACAGGAATCTATCCCCCCAGCATGTTCTGTTTATTGTGGTGACAAGGTTTAGGTCCCTGGAGCGTGTAGCTCAGAGGGATTGGGATCCAACAGCTCTGGGTTTGACATAGCTTTGTATGTTAGGCAGAGATCGCCTCTGAGTAGGCGATATGTGACGGAGTAAAGCTGGAGTTTTTTGAGACGGTCTGCATAAGGCAGCTGTTTGAGGCCAGTAATCCTCTTTGTGAAGTATTTCTGCGGCCTTTCCAGTTATTGTAGATGTCTTGTGAGGTACATACCAAAAGGGGCATTGTACTCTATAATGGGTCTAATGAGTGATGAGTAGAGGGGAACAATGACCTCTTTTTTTCTGGATGAGAAACCTTTTGTGATGAGGTGTGCCACGTAGAAGGATTTCATGACCACTGTGGCGATGTGATTACCAAAGGAGAGACTACTGCCCACCTGTGTCCCAAGGTCTCTTATCACACTTTCGGTATTGATACACTTCCCACATATGTGGTAGTTCATGGGTACAGAGTTTTTACCAAAGGGGATGACAATGCACTTTTTTGGCATTGAGCTTGAGACCATGTCTTTGATACCAGGCATCTGTCTCAGTGAGGCCCTTTTGTAGGATGTCCACATAGTTATGAGTTTCAATTATGGCTCCTAGTTTGCAGTCATCTGTGAATTTAGCTAGCCAAAGACCTTCTGTGTTAGCCTGTACTTCAGAGAAGTAGATACCAAACAGGAGAGGACCCAGGACTGAACCCTGTGGTACTCCACTTGTCACTGGTCTGAAGTCTGATTTGGAGTCTGCTGCTTTGACGGTGTGGGTTCTGTCAGTAAGCCAGTTGGTAACCCATCTTGTGACATAGGGATTTATACCTAGTTTAGTGAGTTTATCTATAATTCCAGAGTGGGGGATGGTGTTGAATGCTTTGGCGAGATCTAGATAGGCTGTGTGAACCATCTTACCCTCATCTATGGCTTTGGTGACTACTTCAAAGAAGTCTATCAGGTTTAGGAGACATGATCTGCCTTTTACAAACCCAAACTGTGTGAGGCCCAGAGTTTGGAGATCAATGTCTTTGTTTATGAGTTCCATGATGATACATATGTTCCATGGCCTTGCAGACAAGGCTTGTCAGGCTAATGGGGCGGTAGTTCCCGGGGTCTGTTGTGGTCCCCCCTTTGTGGAGTGGGATAACTGTTGCGGTGCGCCATTCAATGGGCACAAAGCCTGAGGTGAGGCTATGATTGAACATGGTACTTAGGTGGGGTGCCAGTTCATTCTGTAGTTCATGTAGAAGGCAGCCTGGGATGTTGTCAGGTCCCATGGATGATGTGTTCTTGGCTTTGGAGAGTGAAGTTTTTACCTCTGCAGCCGTGATTACAGGAACTTTGCTTTCTTCCGGTATAAAGATGGGCCCTTTAGGGGGTGAGAGGGGGGTAAAGTTAGGACTGAACCTATCTGCCAGGATGTTAGCAATATCAGTTGGTTCTGTATATTTAGTGTCATTGTGCTGTAACTCAGAGCAGATCTGAGTGTTGCCATTGAGATTTTTGACATAGCTATAGAATGCTTTGTGGTTGTCTTTAGAATCAGTGGCAATTTTGTTTACATAACTAGACTTGGAGGATTTTATGAGGGATCTCAGCTTCTTACTGAGGCTGACCAGGGAGTTCCTCCAATCATGGGATTTTACTCTTTTTTGCAACAGTTTCTTTCTTCTGTTGTAGACTTTGTTTATGGCAGAAGACCACCAGATTGGCTTCCTTTTTTTGGAGGATAGCATCTTGGTTCTGTTAGGGATAGCATGATCCATGCACTCGTGTAAGTGCTTATAAAGTACATTTGTGTAGGATTCAGCAGTCATACCTCTATTGTCCATCTGCATGGGTGTCATGAAGTTTGCCACTTCTGTCTTAAGAAGCGTGAAGTTGGCTTTGGAGAAATTTTTTACAGTTGTTTTCCTAATGGGGGGTGGGAGCAGGATGTGGATGTCTAGGGTGATTAGCTTGTGGTCGGATCTGACCAATGAGGAGCTGACCTCTGGTGTGGAACACCGGTCACCCATGTTGGTGATGACCAGGTCTAGGATATTGCTGCCCCGGTGGGGGTGTGGATAAGTTGATCCAAAGCGTTGGAATTGATGATTTCCAGAAAACGTTGAGCAAAAGAGTTGGTACATGAGTAGTTTTCCCAGTTAATGGTAGGGTAGTTGAAATCACCCATTATTAGAGTGTTGGGTTGTACCTTAATATTTTCCAGTGTATCAAGAAAAGAGGAGTGGGAATCCTGGGGCATGGTGGGGGGGTCTGTAGCAAGCTACAATCTGGATTGCGGTTTTGCCCAGAGTTAGTTGAACTTGGACAATCTCGGATGCATTATGCTGAACAACTAGCTTGAAGGTGTGGATATCCTTAATGAATATGGACACGCCTCCACCTTTGGTGTTTCAGTCCGGGTTTGGTGGCCGAAAGGTGTGGTATGAATTATAGCCTGGTAATGCAGGGGTGCTCTCAGGAGCTTTGAATCAGGTCTCTGTCACTGCACAGATGTCAATGTTCTCCATTTTAAGGAGTGCCTCGAGTGAGTGCATTTTGAGGTTTAGACTTCTAGCATTGAGTAGCATTACCCTCAGATTTTGCTTGCTTGTACCTGTTACGGTGGTGAATTTCTCATTTGAACCTTGCCTAAAAAAGGCACTATAGGGGTGGCAAGAGCCTTTGCCAGTATCTGGAATCCCAAGGGTGACAGGTGCAGGCCATCTCTGGCAAAGCAGCATGGTCTGTCGATCATGTCATCCCAGGCAGATAGATACTGGATTGCCTTAGAATGACACCAAAGCTTAGCCAATAGTTAAAGTCAATCATTTTGTCCTTGTACTGTGGTGTCATTCTGGGTGATGGCAGGATGCTACTCAGGACTAGGGTCATACCAGCCTGGGCTACAAGATCAGAGAGCTCCTCCATGTCTCTTTTCATGTAGTTCAGGGAGGTATGTCTCAGGTCATTCACACCAACATGGACAATGACAGAGTCATATTTGTACTTGTTGGAGTGACCTGAGTGCGTGCATTATGTGACGGATCCTGGCACCTGACAGGCAGCTGACAGTAACTTTCTCCTTGTTTAGCCTGGTGACTGGAACATCAGTGTGCCTGACTATAGAGTCACCTATGACTAGAGTGTTGGGTACGTTATGCCTTATGGGCTGTGGTTGAGTGGCACACTGAGTATGTGGGCTATGTGTCATTTGGGTTGTGTTGGGGGTGGACGTTGCTTGCATTTCTGCTTTGGAGGCCTCTGTTGTTTGGGCAGATTTGTACTGAGAGCCTCCATGAATATAGGTGTGTGTTTTGTGGTTCTATGTGTGTGTTTTGGTGGTGTAGGTTTTGAGGGACTATGTAATGAGTGTGGTGCGGTGCAAGTGTTTACCTTCTCCTCTTGACTGTCTAGGCCAGTCTTTGGTGAAGAGAGCTTTGCTTGCAGTTTGGCTATATAAGTGCATCTCTCACAGGTTGTAGTGTTGGGTGGTAGGAGGAGAGGGTTGTCTGTTTACATGAGGCAATTACTGCATTGTCCCAAGATGCCCAGATTCATCAGGTAGACAAGAGAAAACACCGGGAGCTGACCTTTAGACATGCCTGAATAGGTGCTTATTTATTAAGTACTAAAAACTGTTTTCCTCTAGACAAGTGAGGATAGTTGAGTGATGTAGTAATTTTTAACTTATTTAGTGCTTAGAATGAGTTCTGAACAAGTGCTGAGATCAAAGAAACAAATGAGTGCTAAAACTAAAAAGTTGGCTAGTTGCAACGGAAATTTTGAAGAACAGACTTTATGGCGCCAGGAATAGTTTAACCCCAGTTAAGTGTGGGGGGGGGGGCTTAGGAGCTCACAAACAGTCCTGGACACAGCAAATCCATATCTGACCTGTCACAGGAAAGGGGGGAAGCAAGCTTAGATTTTTTTTCCAGTAAAGTGGAAATGGAGAAAGCTGGAACAGAAGTTAATTCAATGTTAAGAATCTGAGTGGGTTGGCCTTCACAAATGTTCTCTATAAGATTGAGTGAACTAATGACACTAGACTGGGAGGAGTGTCACAGATCAAATATACAGTATGGGCGGGCAACTGCAAAGCCACCAAGTATAAGAACACACAACACTAGGGAGGGTGGATGGGAAAAATTACAGTTCCTAGCTGTAGCCACTAAATGAAAGTTTTAAACAGATCAAGGAGAAGACTCGAGAATGCTTTTAACTGTAACAGACAAAAATGCACAGAAAAGCTTGGATAGAGCACTCACAAACAGAAAATACAACTCTCAGTATGAAAAAGCAGTTTACAGTTAAGTAATGTTAAAACAGTATAAAACAGTACATAAATGCAGTAAAACAATAAAAAAGCTTTATAACAGTGCAAAAATATAGTAGATCAATTGTATAGCACAATTATAAGCGTTTCAGAAGTGCAGTTCAGTGAAATAAGTAAGAAATAACTTAGCCTGCTCTTGGAATCTTAAGGAATTTCCACTTATGCAATGCAATCCAGAGCCCGACAATACAAGCATGTACTGCACAGGTTAGAAATGTGATTGCTTCTGCGAACGTGACATTGGTTATGATGTGTTTTACTGAAGCTGTATTGTGCTTTTGCTGTTCCTGCACTGCTGACTGGTGTATGCCTTTTCTGCATGTCTTTGTGACTGTAAAGTTAGTATATGAAAATATGGGGGGGCTGGAAATATACTACTTTGAAGTGTATATAGATGAAAGATAACACTAGTACACAAGTCCCCTAAGTTTGCACATTTGTTAAAATGTATACAGTTGGTAGAGAGGGGTAATAGTGTTTTGCAATGCATTGAGCTTTACTCTATGTGTGTGTGTGTGTGTGTGTGTGTGTGTGTGTGTGTGTGTGTGTGTGTGTGTGTGTGTGTGTGTGTGTGTGTGTGTGAATGTCTGATTTCATGCATGAAGTTGTCTGTGTGCTTATGTTTGTGTTTGTCCCTATATGTGTGTCTATGTGTGGGAATACATTTAAAATGTCAAATGGCCAAAAAACAGGGCTATACCAATCTTCAGCATACTGCTGACTCTTCCTGTGTACTCCTGACGCCTGTACTGTAGTGCCTTGTCACTTATTGGTATGTACTATATATAACATGGATTCTTTAGTTTCCCACAATGCCTTAGCTCTTCCTACCCCTTTTGTAGCTTAGTGTGCTGCAGGCAAAACTGAACAGTGTGCCAAACCTGTGCTCAGTGTGATGGTGAGTTCTATCTGCAGCACAGTGATTGGGGAGCCTTGAATATGGAATGCGATAATCCTTCTACCTTGTACAGTTTCTTTTTTAAAAGTACCAGAATATTGTAATTTTATAAAACAGATTTTATTGTGACAGAATGGTGGTCGCCTCTGTGGCACCGAGGAACGGAGCCCTAACTATGATCAGTCAAGCTCAGTGTGATTAGTGGACCAAACATTTGAGAAGTTGACTGTGAAGGGAGAGGAATGAAAATGCATTCTCTGGTCCCATCCCACTTGAGGGAAGTCAGAAGGCATGTCTTGGTGGTGCATCTCCTCTTCATAAATCCCTGGTGGGTACCACAGACCTCAATGGGTTACCTGAAGGAATACATGGCACACCAAAGCAAGTGATGACTTTATGCTGCATTTGTTGTATGTCCAGCTCTGGTGTACTTAATGTGGCACACAGGTAGTCAGGACATAAAGCAAACCCGTCAGCTCTGCTTCAGTTCACTGTTGACCTACAGGGATAAATAGGCAGAATCATGGTGATTGGTCAGATGCTTGGTAGGTATAGGGGCAAAAAAAAAAAATAAGTGAAAGTTACTATAACAGAAGGTAACAAATTTTTTGGAGTAATGTGGCATATAATATCTAGCAAGCATACAGTGCTAAGAAAGCAATCACAGGATTTGGTATACAAACACAGTTTAGCCTTTACAAATGAAAAGAATCGTACTCAAACAACTCAATCTCTTATTTCCAATTAGAAATAACTTTTTCTTAAAAATTATGTAGTACCTAAACTTGAAAAACAATGGCCCACATTATGTTGTCACATTTATTAATTTTTCAGGCAAGGCTTACTTAGCATCAAGTGCTTGTTTTTCAGATTTGACTATGAATAATTTGCTCAAATTCATGAGATACATAGTTGGAGAGTGAGGAAAGTGTCTACATATTTAAAAGATGAGTCAATTAATTACAGCATTATTTTAATAAATGTACAGTACAGCTTGCCCTGGAGTTCATGCTTCCTGAGCATTGTGAGTAGGAGAAATTAAGGCATGCTTAACAGAATAGAGGTTTACAAGAATGCTTTTACTCTGCTGGCTGTCTTTACAGAGTTCTTATGTCCATGCTTCTTGAAGTTCCAGAATGATTAATCCCTAATTCTCTGCAGGTCATGAGTTCAAATATGGGGAACAGACAAATTGTGTTATGAACAACAGTGCAGTAATGTAACATATGTTAAAAGTGCCTTTGGTTAGCAGAGGTCATTGCATAGGAGGATCTCCCTTTCTCTAAAGTACAACTAATTACAACTGATTTCATTAAAAATAGGGAGACCAAGGGGCATAGTCAGTATATAATAGGAATGTTGGGACCCCCAAGAAAAACATTTTTTACCATTTAAATGTCATTTTTAAAAGTTTGTTTTGTTCAGAACAGCTTGTAAATACATATCTTAAACTTTTCACATTTGGCTTATGCATGCTGTCTTGGTGGACTTTGCATGTTGTTACTATATCCTTTAGGATTTTTTCTTCTAATCTGGTTTCCTTCCACATACCAGAGGCATGCTGCTTAGGCTGATTAACTAATCAAAAATGTTCATTGGGATTTAACCAAGTGGAATTTACTATTTAACAAAATGAGGTATAAATAAATATATTCTTATCACTTAAGTTACAAATACGGGCCATGAAAGCTGGTAACCTAGAAAACAACATAGGAGCAGATTTCACTTCAACTTCGACCTAAGCTAAAGGACAAAAGAAGCAGTATCTCTTGCCGGAAGATACCCAAGGGCATGTTGATATAATGAGAATCTACACAGCAAAAGATCCTCTACAGATATAAGATACCTGTAATGATCTATGTAATAAATTGCATCCTGTGTTGTAAGTCACCTAGATTCTTTGCTGACTTTAATTCCATAAGGTAGATGTAAATAGTATGTTTGTAATGATCTTCTGGCAATAATACCTGAGGTGGGAAGGAAAGAACTGAATGTTGGTGTATAGCTGAAATATACACTGTCTAAAGTCATTAATACAAATAAAAGGCTGTCCAATAGTTTACTCATCAATTGTAATATCTCTGTGTGGTATTAAAATTTAGTTTTTCAGTTCAGATTACTATGCTTTCAAATGCTTTGCTCAAAAATTATGGACAAATCTAAAAATAATGTGAGAACAAAGGCCCAAATCAAGGACAATTTTTACATCTTATTTTAATTTACTTAAAAGTGTAATAAGAACAACAGGTTTTGCATCAACAATCATTTTCTGAACAATAAGAAATATGAAACTATTTTATATTATTATTATTATTATTATTATTATTAATAATAATAACGGTGAAATCCTCAGTGATTTACCACAAAGCCAAAAACTTTATAAGGAGCAGGAAAAAATATGAAGCAAAATCAGGAAGAGCTGAGAGATATGCCAGTGTTCATCATATTTTTTCTACTGTGTAAGGCATTTTTTTTCACTTTTGTGAAACAGCTGAGCAAAAAATGAATCTCAGACTGCACAAAAATGCCCATTTAACTTGCTCCCCGCAGGAATGATTGAATGAACGAATGAATGAATGAATGAATGAATGAATGAATGAATGAATGAATGAATTCCAGCCCTTTAGAAAGTGTCACCATGTGCTAACAACCAACAATACAAGACAGCACTCCTTCTTCTTGAAAATAATTTATTGATGTTCACAATGCACATACCGGTTTCGGCTGCATAAGCCTTCATCAGTGGACACTGGTGAAGGCTTATGCAGTCGAGACACTGACGAAGGCTTATGCAGCTGAATTGTGAATTGTGCACATCAATAAATTATTTGCAGGAAGAAGGTGTGCTGCCTAGTATTGTTGGTTGCTGGATTTTATAAGAAGACTGAGCATCTGATGAATGTACCTGCACAGAACTTGGCTTCTTGTACCATGTGCTAACAGCCATGTGCAAACAGCCATGTCTAAGGAGGTCTTCATAGGTAACCACTGGCTTTGCTCCTCTTCGTCCTTCACATACGAAAGCATTTTGTTTTACTATTTACCAATAGCCTAGTAGCTTGTCTGAGACAAGACCCGCTTACTTCTCTCTGGATTTATACTGCAACTACAAACAGTAGACTCACCTGCAGGAAAAAAATGCAGCACAGAAAGATATTCAGTGACCTGTAACAGACACTGCAAAGCTTTTGTGAGTTCTAGTTTGTATATTCCAGTTCTGCTTCACCCATGAGTGGACTTAATCCTGTATTAACATCAGGACAAAACAGACAAACCTATCTGAATTTATATAAACTCAAGTATGAATTGCAGCTTGCGTAAAGGAATTTGTTTACCTAGTCTCCTGCAGAAGAATTCCTTTGGAAATGATAAATAACATAGTTTGTCCTTCCACGCATTCAAATAACAAAAGGGGGTTCCTACGGATGGCAGAGGATCAGAGACAGAAATGAATACAATGTGTCTGTGAATGTGTGTTTGTGTGTGTTTGCTCATGTCAGTGCGTAGAGTGTGTGTGTGTGTGTGTGTGTGTGTGTGTGTGTGTGTGTATACCTGTAGTCAGAGGTCAGACTATCAGCATGGTTTCAAACTGGATGATTGGATCAACACTGATGAAATGAAGTTCATAGACTGTGTGCAGTCCAGAAGGGATGACAACCAGTCTAGAGGAGCTCTTTTCCTGTCACTTATTGGAAACATTTGACAAAGTTAATCTACTCACTTCCACCAGGAAAATGATTGCTTTCCTCCCAAATTAAATCAGTGTCTAATAAACGTAGATGAATAATGAGAACATGGCTGCTAGCCCAGAGGAATAAACTTGTGAGCTGCCTCGGCTGTGACAGAAGTATGCACAGTCATGTGACACTGTCAAAAACTTTCCAAAAGCTAAAAAAGATGCCATCTGTACTCTGGCCCTCAGCCACTGCTTGTAACATATTGTCAGTAAACTTTATCAGAACAGTGTCTCTCACATGATCCAGTCTGCTTTGGAATTACCCTAGCCTCCCCAATATTATTTTTTCTCTCTATTACCCGCTTTGCAATTCACCTGCAACACTTACCTGGAAAATATCCACTTTACTTCTAATTTTCAGTAATTTACTTGTTTGAATATTGCAGAATACTGTATCTAGTGGTCTAGTGCAAACTTGCATTAAAATATAGTCCTAAGTAATTACTGTCTCATAGTAAAGTATGTCCCACTCAGACTCATGTAAGCTGGTAAGGATTTAATCTGAATGTCAGCACACATAACTTGTCATCATGCTGTATTAGTCTTTTACTTAAATTACTGCCAAGCAGTTTTGCTCTGTGTCACTCCTGCTGTTATAACCTTCTTCTTTCGGCTTTTTCCACAGCGGATCACCTGTCCGCTCATGATTGGCAGTGGAGTTTTACAGTGTCGAGTTGCCAGCACGGCACCCAACCTTCCACAGAAGGCACACACATGCACACACTCACACCAGCTTAGAGTGTCCAATCCACCTACAGCATGTCTTTGGGATGTGGGAGGAAACCGGAGCACCCAGAGGAAACCCACGCAACCGCAGGGAGGACATGCAGACTCTGCACAGAAGGCACCCCAGCCGAGGATCGAACCGGAGAACATCTTGCTGTGAGGCGGCAACGCTAAGCGCTGCACCACTGTGGCAACCCCCATGATCCTGCTGTTATAACGTCTATTTCAATAATCTCTATTAGCCTTATATATAGCTTGTTTACTGTAAGGTGTCTAACATGCACGTATATGAACGGTCTTCAGGCTGTAACATTTTTTTTTATTTAGATTCCTCTGTGACCCACTTGCTACTATCAGACCCCATTTCAACAGCCACTATTATTTTAGTGTGTAACCTCATAATGTGTGCATCGCACTACTGTCAAACTCCATAGTTTCTCATAATGTAATGCAATTGCTATTGTCATGTCATTGAGGTGTGTGTGTGTGTGTGTGTGTGTGTGTGTGTGTGTGTGTGTGTGTGTGTGTGTGTGTGTGTGTATATATATATATATATATATATATACATATATATATATATATATATATATGTATATATATATATATATATATATATATATGTATATATATATATATATATATATATATATCTATATATATACACACACACACATATATATATATATATATATATATATATATATATATATATATATATATATATATATATATATATATATATATATATATATATATATGGGTTCCATTAGAAATCTCGAACATTTCAAGGGTTCAAGCCTCATATGGTCGACACCATATGAACGAATTTTTGAAAGCTCGCAAGTTTCAATGGAGATCACTGTAAGGAATATTTCCCTTCACTTCAATGTAGTGCAATTTCGGAGTTGGTATATTTACGTAGTGGGGATGTGGGGGTACAGGGAGGGGCTTGCTCCCCTGCCTGGAGCATTCAGGTAAGGTTTTTTGTTTTTTGTTTTTTTTTATTATTTGTTCAAAGTTTTAAAACTTTGCTTATATAGTGTTGATCATATGAGAGTCAAAGTTTTAAACCTTCGAGCATATAATATAGACCCTATATATATATATATATATATATATATATATATATATATATATATATATATATATATATACACACATACATGTATTTTATTTTGTTTTACATATTCATTTACCAGGGTAGTACACTGATCACAACTGATAATTTACAAGTACTGTCCAGGTGAAATAATTCACAGAGAAAAGAAAAAAAAGTGGAACTGAAAGGCAATAAGCTATACATGTCAAAAGCAGAACAGAAAGTAATGTACAACAAAAGTTGCACAGTAGCAAATAACAGAAGTTGCAACAATTATGAGAGAAATGTACAGTTTACAATATTATATGTCAGGTTTACATCATGGTGAAAAAGCTGTGGGGTAATGAGTATATATATTATCTATGTATATCTATAGGTCTATATATCTATCTATATATATATATATATATATATATATATATATAGAGAGAGAGAGAGAGAGTAAGAATATAAAGATAATATGTATGTGTCTGTATTATGTATGTATGTATGTGTATCATGGAGTTAAGCAATAAATGCATACAAGCATGCATAGATAGACAAACAGGCAGACAGATATATATCCACAGAGATATAGATATACACAAGTGTGTGTGTGTGTGTGTGTGTGTGTGTGTGTGTGTCTCTATGCAGTAAGAGAGAGAGATGTTTTATACCTCCATACTCGCAACCAGTGCGTTGTAATTACGCATTTAACACATTGTATACCGACCTTTGAAGGGCATGACATTTTATGTTATAGTGCACGGATTGCCTTTCTAACTATAATACATTTATTTAATATATATTTTCTTTTAAAGAAAGGAGTGTGGCAAGCAGTAGTGTGTATTTAATTCTAAATGTGATGCAGGTATTTATTATCCCTCATCCATTCTGTACTGTGCTGTACTGTACATGGTAAACATTATCAAATTATGTCAAGTGATGATGCCATGAACCACAAAAACTGAATGTCCTAATCTTATAATGCAAGATATTCTTTGTATTGTATGAGCTACGCAGCCACATATTCCATTTATGTGTTTTTTGTTTGTTTTTTTGTTATGTTTTGTTTTTTTTTTACTGGTTTTAGCTTTAATTACAGTTTCTGCTAATTTCAGTGGGATGCCATGGTTACCTTGTTTGCTTATGTTGTTTGTTAAAGTTAAAGATGTTTCTCAGTTAATATGAATGGACTGCTTTATTGGTAGTTTTCTGCTCTAGTTTTGTTGTTATTTTAAGCATATTTTAAATATGTTAGATAAGTTTTTGGTATTATTGTAGTACTCTTGTGAGGTTTATGTTAGAATTTTTTGGCAAAATGATCTAAAGATTATGGGGAACAGAAATGTTGTTTTGCAAATATGCTTTTGTTGTGTTTTTGGTGAAAGATAACCTTTTCCATTGTTAGCTTTATTTTTGCAATATCTCCCAATAAGATCGTAGTACCTCCAGTCAGTTACTATAAATTAATCCCTTATATTCGCTATTTAAAAAAAAAAAAGCCTGAACTAGTGGATTAGTTCTTTTCATAGAATTTTTTTTTGATAAATAATGGTGGATGGATGTGATAATGAAGAAGGGTGGAAAACTGGCACAGTGGATAGTGGTGTTGTCACACAGCAAGCGAGAACATTAGTGTTGGTAGGGGATTCTGTGGCAACTCCTAATTTGCAATCATCTGTAGACTTAGTAAGCCAGAAGTCACTGAAATTGGCCTTGACTTCAGAGAAGTAAATGGCAAAACATAGAGGTCCCAGGAACAATCCCTAAGGGACTTCACTTGTGACTTACCTCTTTGTAGAGGTGGACTCCACAATTCTAACCTGCTGGGTCCTATCTAAGAGTCATCTGGGTATCCACCAGCTGACTTTAGGAGTTATACATAACCTCTTTATTTTGTCAACAATGCCCAAATGGGGTATTGTGTCAAATGTCTTGGCTAGATCAAGGTATGCAGCGTGAACATTTTGCCCTCATTCATTGCTTTGCTGACTTTCTCAAAGAAGTCCACCAGGTCGAATAGGTATGACCTGCCCTTGACAAAAACAAATTGGGTGGGGTCTAGTGTCCGGAGGTTTCCTATGTTATTATGGATCATTTCCATGATAATTCTTTCCATGACTTTGCATATGAGACTAGTGAGACTTATGGGTCTGTAGTTGCCAGGGTCTGTAGATGGCCCAACTTTGTGCAGAGGGATGACTGTTGCTGTTCTCTATTGATAGGCAAGGACCCTATTTGGAGGCTACAGTTAAATAACAATTCCAATCAGCCTGATAGGTCATGTTTCATGCTATTTGCTATTTAGAAGGCATCCTGGGATATTGTCTGGGCCCATTGATGCAGTGCTCTTGGCCTTAGAGATAGCATTAAGGGACTGTTCCCGAGTGACAGAAGGGGGAGACATATTTGATGGTATTTCCTGAGGGGAGGTTGAGGGGGAGACCACAGTAAAGTTGGAGATGAATTTGTCGGTCAGGAGGTTTGCTATATCTTCTGGATCAGTATAGTTGGCACCATTAACAATGATGTCCCCACACAATTGTGTATTGTCTTTGAGGTTGTAAACATGGCTAAATAATGCCTTGTGGTTCTCCGTGGCCTAGGAGACCAGATTTAGCACAGATTTATTTTTGGTAGACTTCATTTGTCCTCAGAGCTGTTTGTTTAGTTTGATGAGAGTGCTTTTATCCTGCTGGGTGCTACACATCTAAATTTTTGCCATGATTATCTTCTTTCTGTTATACAGTCCATTGATGTTATGATTCCACCAGGGTGGCTAGTTTTCTGAATTAGTTCTGTACTTCTTCCTGGTATGTATAGCTGCCTCTATGCCACTATTAGCATGCTGGTATAGGGTTTCTGTGAACAGTTCCACATAGGCAGCAGAGTTCTCAGGGTTTATGGAGACTTGAAATTTTGCCAGGTTATCACATAATAGGAGGAAGTTAGCCTTAGAATAGCTCCTGAACATTCCATCGTTAGCTGGCATTCCAGGTTTTATTTTCACTTCAACGAAGACCATTTTGTTGTCTGACCTTACTATAGAAGACATTTCACTAAGGGGTGTGCAGCAATCTCCCATATTAGTAAGGACCAGATCCTGTATGTTTGCAACCCTCATCAATGTTTTAACAATCTGGCCCAGGGAGTTTGTGTTTACAAAATCCAGGAATCTCTGTGCCTGTACAATTGGTGTCATATAGGATTCTTAAAAATGTTATGATATATAACAGAAGCTCTTTCAAATGCATCTATAATTACTATGCTAATGACCTTAGGGGGTCTTTTTAAGCCCATGCTTCCTAAAGTGAGAATTGACCCTGTAACATGTGCCTATGATGTAAACACCATAACCATTAGGCCATCCAATCCCACCCAGTTTACAAGCAAACACACACATCTACCCCACAGGGGTTCTGAAGAGTATCACACATATTCCTCACCTATGCCTCAGAAAGCCAAGCATGCAATAATACATGAATCCTATATGCATAACATTACTGACTATAGCAAATCACATGTGCCATACCATAACATGGCAATAAATGAACTCTATGACAACAAAAAACCTAGGGTTAATCTCAAACCAAATCAGAAATGAAAACCTATAAAGCAAGCACTGCAACCTACTAATCCCCAAAAGGCATCCAAGTCTTTGTGCATTAAACAAGTGTATAGCTCACTGGATTTTATTAAGAGTTTGTAACAGTATTAAATCTGCCTGAGGCCAAATAATTTGTAACAGCATCAGGCCTTCTTGGAGCCAAAGCTATGACATCTCAATTATGCTAAAAAAGATTAACGCTAATTATAACGCTACCATTGTACATTCTGGAGAGGGTAAGCTGAAGAGGTCCTTCCTTTTGGATATGTGACAGGATGTGGTTGAGATTATAGAATATTTTAGGAAACATGGGAAAAAACACATTTGCTTAATAAAATTAGGAAATGAAAAGAGCAGGGTAGAAGAAGGTCATGACCCTCCTGATGGCGAAAACCAGCGGGGTCTCACAGGGCTCATCCTTTTCAAACTATTTTTCTAACACATAAAACTAGGAAGTGGTTCTAGATAAATAAATATGCTGGTGATTGCAAACTGATTAAGTTAATTACTTAAAAAAAAAATGAGAGGCTTCTCCAAGGCAGTCTGTGCTATTTCAAAAAATCGAGTCTCCTAGTTGTAATAGCGATGGTAATTAATGCAGCATCATGCACTTTGGCAAAAATAAATAAATAAATAAATAAATTATGATCACAAAATCTATGTTCAAATAAAAAAGTCACTATCGTTAAAGATGTTGAGGGTCTTTTAGCCACGTTTGTGGTGGTTATTTAGAGGTAATGGTTGACATAAGTTTAAACTACAGCCTTTGTGTGCCTATCAGTATACCAGGAAAGCATAGCTTTTAGCTCATCTAATTGTGAAAGACATGCCCAGTTAGTTATACTGGGGACACCACTGTATCATTTTACACCTCTATGATCTCGGATATTGTTGAATGCTGTACTGTTTTCTGCATAAATCAAATACATTACTTAAAATACACCAAAAATACAACATTTCCTTACTAGAAACACCACAGGACTGGAAAACTTAAACTGCTTGTAACAGTTTCATGAATTATTATGTTCTCTTTCTTATAGGTTACTTAGAGATGACCTCTGCTTGATCTACCAGAAAATGTATGATCCATTTCTAAATGTAAGTCATTTCCTGGAAGGTACTTTGGGGGAAAACGAACATCAGATAAGGGGGTCTATTACTTAAATAAATACCAGTAATAGAAAAAAATGTGACAGATACATTGTACAGTGCCTTGCAAGATTATGGAATAAGCTTCTCCTTACAGCCACTATGACTCACGTCATTAACAGCCTTCAAAAACAGTCTTAATATCCAACTGTAAAGTAAAAGATATCAACCTCAGGTCATGGAAGTTAAGCTTCTTCAAGGTTATTAGGACAAAAGTTTTACAGTTGGCTCATGTAAACCTGTTTTAGTTTAATGCATGGTACAGTGATAGCAGCATGTGTGCAATACATGATCTGTACTTTTTCTAGCTTTATAAACAAGCATGACCCTATTAGGGCTATGGGATGATGGAAAGTGAATATTAAATTTTTTATTTAATTTAGGTAAGGTATTGAGTCAGGCATGCATTTATTGGGATAGACAGCTAATCAAGCTGAGACATGCTATCACGTGCACAAGGCAATTTATAAACAAAAAAGTTATGCATAAAGCTTATTCACAATCATATATAAATATGCTATTATGATCTAATTACTATGAGGATGTACACCTAATAATTAATTCTTGTATGTATACTAATTGTTTATGTTCGTGCCATGTCTTTCTAGTTTGTATACATTTTGCGTTACTTATAACGCAAATGTGTAGCTTTTCTGTCCAGTCCACCCAGAAAACAGGTCATTCTCTCACTCATCCTATTCTAGTTAAAAAATAAAAATAAATATATAATCCCTTTAAATCTGTATGGCTGTACTCCATTGCATTTTGATAATGCCAAGTCTGTGAAAACTGCGTGAATAGCAGTGTGAATTTGTCTCTGGAACTTATCTTATATTAGCATTGTTCAGCAATTTACAGCCCTGGACACCAAAGTTCATGGGAACTACACTTCCTACTAATTGCCTTTTTAAATTAACCTTTAAAACGTGAGGTTGGCATGCAGGTGCAGGTTTTTTGATGTACGAGACCCTTTGCTTTTCCTAAATGGCACTGCAAATGTGGCTAGTACAATTACAAAGCTTTGATGTTCTGAAACAATACAGTACTGTATCAATTCCTTGTAATTTAGGGCCAAGGAAAGAGTGTAGCCATCTCCCCATGCTTGTGAGAACACCCATTCTACAGTAGCTTTTTAAACATTTGAACATGTCATTCTTTATTTACTTGTAAAGCAGACTTATTGTATCAATGTACTACAATGCAGAAATGGGGGCAGGGAGCTGCTCCCTTCTGAAACTTATGGGAAATCCTATTTCTTGTTGGTTGTTGGTATTTCCTCTGATTGTTGCCAGAGTAGGGTGTTTCCTAGCTACTTAACATTTACAACAGGTGAATTCATGAACAACCTGCATACCAAAATGTGTGATGAAGCAAATGGGCAGGGCACAACAGGGGTCAACACTAGGTGCCAGCATTTTGCCCTTGTTTCCTGTTGCATGCTCAGTCCACGTGGAAGTGTAGAAGTGACACATAGCAGCACATCCTCAGTGTCATAGGCACGCATTGTGCAAAAGTAACAGATTACGGTTATGATTTTCCCAAGGATAGCTGAGCTACCTTACTGTTATCCCAGCCATTTTCTAAGTTCTCTTTGTTCAACTTGTGGTGCAGTCGTGTGCATGGCACCCTGTGCTCCTTATACATTGTGGAGCTTTTTACACATCTTCAGGAGGTGGGGTACATAACATCCAATATCATTTTGAGACTTACAACACATACACATACATGCATACAAATATACACACATGCAAATACACATATACACTGTACACATGTGAACTTATGCATACACCTAACCGTATGTGTGTGTGTGTGTGTGTGTGTGTGTGTGTGTGTGTGTGTGTGTGTGTGTGTGTGTGTGTGTGTGTGTGTGTTTTGTGTGCATGTGATTGTGGAGCACTCACAGACATTTAACCATATATGTGTGTGAGTATAAATGTATGAATGTGCATTTGTGTGTGTGTATATGTGTGTGTCTCTCTCTTTGTATGAATGTGCACGTGTTTGTGGGTGTCTCTCTTTTTAAACACGTGCACATATGTGCGTGTCTTTTCGATTCCCTCAGCCCTCATTTGCGTACTGTGTGACCTGGAGCATGAAACTATATACAGACAGCCAGTTCCCTGCCTTAGAGTTGTCACATTTTATGTAAAGCTTGCATGTAGTGTGTTTCCTTAGACATCGTCCACAAGTACCAAATATGTTTTTAAGCAATTTTTTTTTTCTCTCTCCCTCAAGTGTAGGTGTCACAATGCACATACATTTGTAAAGTAAACGTATGCAAGTTAGGCTAATGATACAAGTATCTGTGAAGGGGGTGCTTTCTCAGAATCTCCAAGTGTCATGTTGCAGACTTATCTAAGTAAAGCATGCTTGCCTTAATCCGCTGTTGCTATGGAGATATTTGCCTGGAATGCAAACAGGCTTTTTAGGTCGATTAAAAATATACAACATCCTGAAATATGTCAAGCATTACTCCCCTGATGTTCTTTTCCTGCAGGAAAGTAATGTGGGCACAAATTAATATGAAAAATTACAAGAAACAGACTTTTAACATCTCATATTTCCTTATGTTCTTATGCTGTGAGGGAGGAATTACATCTTAATTTCATGGAATAGTTATAATGAAATTACATCAGCCTTCTGGCCCTGCTAAGTCTGAAAAAAGTCCATGGTCACTTTCACATCTGTAAGATGTTGATAACTTACCTTTTAACATGTATTACTATTTCAGAAATTAGATTTATGTTGCCAGATCAAAATATAAATAGAAAACTGATTAAAAGTAAGTGGCTCCCTGGATGCGTATTTAAATTCTTCTTTTCCAGATGGCAGTGTTTAACATAGTGCTACCTTTTACAATATCAGCACTATGTAAGTAGCCTTATATACCCATGCAGTTCCTCTCGACTTCGTTGCTCAAGAATTCTAGACAAAGCAAAAAATAATATAGGGAGCATACCTCTCAACCTCTTAGTGCAAGAAATCTGGACAAAGCCTAAAACAATTGGGGGATGGGGAACAGACCAAAAATATAAGGCAAAAATCTGGACAGTTGAAAGGTATGGTGTGTGTGTGGGGGGGGGGCAAAATCAGGGAAAACTTTTGAATGTTTCAGTAATTCACTTTTAAAAAGTTGGCAGAATAACAGGTTTTACATCCACATGCATTTTCTAATACATATGGTACTCTAATATCTGGTATTATTGAATGAGTGTAATCTTTAGTGATTTTCCAGAAAATCAAAACTTTTTTGAGAGACTGGGCAAATTTATGAGGCAAAATCAGGGTCATTGTGCAGAATGGGACAATTGAAAGTTATGTGCTCCCCTCTCTCCCTTTTAATATGGGAGCAGTGTTTTCCATGAGGTCACTGTGTGTTATCATGCAATCTTCTCTGGTATCTTACCTTTATTTCATTTTTCATTACTTGACCTCACCTCATAAGGTTTCGCTGCAACTTTATTATTGTCATAACTTGACACCATAACCAGCCTTAGGCATAGGCCAACTAGGCGGCCTCCTAGGGCGCGGCACTAGCAGGAGCACTTTTCCAGTATTTATTTGCTGTAGGTAGATCAGGATGGGGGCACCGGGTGGTGTGGGAGGGGGCGCCATGGAGCCCTTTTGCCTAGGGCACCAGTTGACCTAAGGCCGCTCCTGCTTGACACAATGTTTGTATGTTTTTTTTAATAATAATCTGTACTTTTACTTTTCTCCATTCCAAGATGTACTCGCTTGCCTAAGGGAAAAAAAAAACAGATCTTCATCCTGTAATCCAATGTCTGATTTCTTTGGTCTGCAGTTGCCTGCTGAGGCACTTGGATAATGCCCTCAGGTTAGGTCAGCCCTGAAACTTTTGCCTAGTGACTTTTCCTGGTTATCAAATTAATAGAAATAATAAAAAGTATGTTTTATTTCCACATTTTGAGCACTAATAGGTGTAAAAATCTCCTGTCTTTCATCTCCAGGTGTCAAAATGATAAACATCTACTGAAACATTTGCATTACTAATTGATAGCCAATGCATATTTCTTACTGTACAAGCTTTCTACTGAGGTGATTATGTCCTCTAACTCCCCATGATCAAGAAAAGATTGTAAGTGTGAGAATTGTAATTGTAAGTCCCATAAATGTAATCACAAAATAGTGACCAGGAAAAGTCCAAGTTTGGGGTATCTGGAAGTATTTCCCATATGTGAGGTACAGTATCTTGGAAATAGAATATATAAGCAGATGGGATGTGGGAGGCCAAGACACCCACAAGGGTCAAGTCCCCCTCCAAAAATGCTCCTTTAGTAACATTACAGTGAACTTCAGTATTTGCTGCTTTGAGTTTAAATAGATCTTTATTGATATCATTTATGGGACTTCCAATTGCAAGTCATGCATTTATGTCGTGCAATTGTTGCAGTAACCGAGTTGTAATATGGCACAAGAAACTTCTTTTACCTATTCAGTCCAGGTAGAAGTTTAATTGTGCACTGTCCACATTTATTCTTCAATGCATCAAGTCTTTAAACTAGTTGTTCTGAGGAGGGTCACGGTGACAGCAAGCTAAGAAGGACAGACTAGAATTCCTGACTGCTAAGGGATCCATAGACATTCTTTGGCAAGCTAAGAGACATAATCTGTGTAGCACAGTGATGACAAACCTATGACAAGTGTCAAAGGTGACATGCCATGATGTTTTGGGTGACACACTAGCAAAGAAAAGAAAAAAAAACAAAGAAACTGCTTTTGCATTAGTTGCTCGTGTGAAGTGCACTGAATTGTTTTGTGCCAGGAACCAGTGCAACAACACTGCTGCAGAGGTAAGGAAGTTATTGACCTCAAAGACTATTTTGGTATGCTGTCTCAACACAGTCTGCAGAGGACATTGTTGACATTGTTTTCTCTTCATGGTTACACTTCTGCAAAGGGCAAGTAGTCTGCATTTTTAAGCATGTGCTGTTTTACATTCCTCTCAACTGTCCTTCTTAATCCCTCCTAAAACTGGCAACTTTTTACACTTACTAGTGACAGTAATTAGACTTATTTTACTTCAGAAAATGTATATTAATTCACGTTCATTTTTTCTGTCAGTCTCTCAAATTAATACCAATAGTAGTTTAAACCTGTCCAGGGTGGCCACAGTGGTGCAGTGGTTAACACTGTCACCTCACAGCAAGAGGTTCCCTGGTTCAATCCTTGGCTGGGGTGCCTTCTGTGCAGAGTCTGCATGTCCTCCCTGTGGTCGTGTGGGTTTCCTCCCACATCCCAAAGACATGCTGTAGGTGGATTGGACACTCTAAATTGGCCCTTGGTGTGAGTGCATGTGTGTGTGTGCCTTCTGTGGAAGGTTGGGTGCCGGGCTGGCAACTCGACACTGTAAAACTCCACTGCCAATCATGAGCGGACAGGTGATCTGCTGTGGCGACCCCTAACCAGGAAAAGCCAAAAGAAGAAAAAGAAAAGTAGTTTAAAACTGTCCATGTCTCTTATTCCTAGATTTGTCCCTGATTCTGTTGAGATTTATCCCTGCTGTATTGAGAGCTATGCTGTTTTATTTTTATTTATTTACTTATTTCAATTTTTTATTTATTTTTGTCTGGAGGGGTAACATGCCAGCAGACTCAAGTTAGGCATTTTCTGAATTTTTGACATGCCGAGCCCAAAAGGTTCGCTATCACTGGGGTGTAGAATATCCTAGACATGGCTGAGGACCTCCTCCCAGTAGGACATCCTTAGTACAACTCCTACAGGAAGAGTCCATGAAGCATCCTCACCATCCATCCATTTCTCAATCAATCAATCTAGGCAGGAACATTAATGACAGATACATACAGTACATGTAAGAACATAAATATTTACAACAATTTGATGTGTTTGGACACATAAACCAAGAATACAGAGAATGTATATACAGCTGAACTGCTGAACAAGCTTATTTACTTAATTCTGCTGTATCACATCACAAATACAGTGTCAGTGATATATAATCAAGTAAACTAGTCTCATGTAAACAACCCTGAGTATTCATGCAGCTCATATTTACAAGATGTGAAATATTGTTTATATTGTCCATCTCATCTGACTGCTTTCAACTCCTCCTTTCCGAGATCCTTCCAGGTTACTGAGCTTCTCACAATGTCAAAGAGACTAAACCCAGTAACCCATCAAAAGACCCTCATTTTGTGACACTTTTTTCTGTAGTCTCACCCCTTTCTTCACTGTCCAAAGCATGTATACATAGGTGAGGGTTGGGGAGAATGACTACAGTAAACTGAGTGAATCTGTCCTATGATGTAACTCCCAGCTTACCACTACATGTGTTAAAAGGCTACCTTTGTTAGTGCCATCACTGCACCTATCCATTGCTCAGATTCCCAATCCCTGCTATCCTCACAAGATCTAAAGATGTTTAACTTCTCCACATGTGGTAGTTGTCTGCTTCCTCCACTACTTTCTGCAACAGAATAGTGATTTTTGATTTGGAGGTGCTGATCTCATCCCAGCTTCATCACACTCAGCAATGAACTGCTTCAGTCCATTTTGGAGATCACAGTCACTTGAAGCAAATGGACAACATCATCTGCAAGCAACAAAGATGCAGTTTTAGTGCCCTATACTGGATACTCTAAGAACCACACATTTATCTTGATAGCTTTTTCATGAAAAAATACATGGAGTCCTCCATCCATCTTGAACATATCTGATTTAATGCTGAAAATAGAGATACAGCTCTCATTTCTAAAATACATAATACAAACAAAGTAAGTAGCAAACATAATTTTAGTTGTTAACAAGCGATGGAGTTGAAGATCACATCTGAAGATGATTGCCAGTCCAGAATATGAGTACTTTCATCTTTATTACAAGAAGACTATCAGTGGGAGTGGTAAGCACTAGATAGCATATCTACCACAAGAGTGGTTTCTGCCCCAGAAATTGTAGTTTATTGGCCGTTTGGGCAGTTTTTTCATTTCTTTCAACCTTCTGGTTTAAAAGCCCACATTTGCGCTTGTTTCCCACCTTTCCTGTAACTATTCTAGTCCAGATACAGATTTGCTGTATCAAGGACTGCTTGTAAGCTTCTGAGCCCACCAAGCTTTTCTCTGTTGGACGGAAGCCTTCTAACTTATCAGTGGGAGTGGTAAGCACTAGGTAGCCCATCTACCACAAGATCCAGGTACAGATTCGTAGTTTTAGCACTTGAATTTGCTTATTCATGCTCAGCACTTGTTCAGAACTTGTTAGCACTAAATAAACTACAAATGACTACAGCACTCAACCTTCCTCTTTACCTAGAGGAAAACAGTTTTTGTACCTACCTTCCTCACTTGCTTAGAGAAAAACAGCTCTTATACTCACTTTCCTCATTTGTCTAGAGGAAAGTAGTTTTTCATTCAGGCAAGTCCAAGGGTCAGCTCCCAGTGTTCTCTCCTGTCTATCTGGGCATCTTAGGGCAATGTAGCAATTGCCTCATGTACACAGACAACCCTCTCCTCCTATCACCCAACACCACAACCTGTGAGAGATGCACTTATCTAGCCAAACTGAAGGTAAAGCTGTCTCCAACCAAGACTGAACTTGACAGTCAAGAGGAGAAGGCAAACACTTGCACCACACCACACTCATCACATAATCCCACTAAACCTACACCACCAAAATCCGCACATAGAAACATAAAAACATTTGCAGAGGCTCTCAATAATAATCTTCTCAAGCAACAGAGACCTCCAAAGCAGAAACGCAAGCAACCTCCACCCCCCAACACAACCCAAATGACACAAAGCCCACAGACTCAGTGTGCCAATAAACCACAGCCCATAAGGCAAAACAACATACCCAACACACTAGTCATAGCTGACTCTATAGTCAGGCACACTGATGTCCCACTCACCAGGCTAAACAAGGAGAAGGTTACTGTCAGCTGCCTATTGGGTGCCAGGATCCACCACATAACCCACGCACTCAGGTCGCGCCACAACAAGTACAAATATGACTCTGTCATTGTCCATGTTGGTGTGAACAACCTGAGACGTACCTCCCTGGACTACATGAAAAGAGACATGGAAGAACTCTCTGATCTTGTAACCCAGGCAGGTATGACCCTAGCCTTGAGTAGCATCCTGCCATCACGCAGAATGATACCGCAGTACAAGGACAAAATGACTGACTTCAACAATTGGCTAAACTTCTGGTGTCATTCTAAGGGGATCCAGTACCTGTCTGGCTGGGACGACATGGTCAACAGACCACAATGTTTTTCTAGAAATGGCCTGCACCTGTCACCCCTGGGATTCGGGATACTGGCTAAGGGTCTTGCCACCCCTATAGTGCCTTTTTAGGCAAGGTTCAAATGACAAATTCACCACTGTAACAGGAGGGTACTGCTACTCAGTGCTAGAAGTCTAAATCTCATAATGCACTCACTCGTGGCACTCCTTAAAATGGAGAACATCGATATCTGTGCATTGACTGAGACATGGTTCAAGGCTCCAGACAGCACCCTACATTACCAGGCTATAACTCATACCACACTTTTTGGCCATCTAACCTGGACCAGAACACCAAAGGTGGAGGTGTGTCCATATTCATTATGGATATCCACACCTCTAGGCTAGCTGCGCAGCATAATGCATCCGAGGTTGTCCAAGTGCAACTAACTCTGGGCAAAACTGCAATCCAAATTGTAGCTTGCTACAGATCCCCCACCATTCCCCAGGATTCTCACTCCTGTTTTCTTGATATACTGGAAAATATTAGGGTTCAACCAAACACCCTAGTAATGGGTGATTACAACTACCCCACCATTAACTGGGAAAACTACTCATGTACCAACTCCTTTGCTCAATGCTTTCTGCAATTCATAAATTCCAATGCCCTGGATCAACTTATCCACACCCCCACCAGGGGCAACACTATCCTAGACCTAGTCATTACCAATGAGTGACTGGTGTTCCACACCTGAAGTCAACTCCTCATTGGTCAGATCTGACCATAAGCTAATCACCCTAGATATCCGCATCCCGCCCCCACCCACCATTAAGGAAACATGGTAAAAAATTTCTCCAAAGCCAACTTCATGCTTCTTAAGGCAGAAGTGGTGAACTTCATGACACCCATGCAGATGGGCAATACAGTTACGACTGCTGAATCCTACACAAATCCACTCTATAAGTACTTACACGAGTGCATGGATCGTGCTCTCCCAAACAGAACCAAGATGCAATCCTCCAAAAAAAGGAAGCCAATCTGGTGGCCCTTTGCTATAAACAAACTCTACAACAGAAGGAAGAAACTGTTGCAAAAGAGAGTAAAATCCCATGAGTGGAGGAGCTCCCTGGTCAGCCTCAGTAAGAAGCTGAGATCCCTTATAAGATCCTCCAAAGTTAGCTATGAAAACAAAATCACCACTGATTCTAAGGGCAACCACAAAGCATTCTATAGCTATGTCAAGAATCTCAATGGCAACACCCAGATCTGCTCTGAGTTACAGCACAATGGCAAGAAAATTACAGAACCAACTGATATTGCCAGCATTCTGGCAGATAGGTTCAGTGCTAGCTTTACCCCCCTCTTACCCCCCTCTCACCCCCTAAAGGGCCCATATCTATACAGGAAGAATGCAGAGTCCCTGTAATCCCATCTATTCAGGTAAAAGCTGCACTCTCTAAAACCAAAAACACAGCATCCATGGGACCAGACAACATCCCAGGCTGTGTTTTATATGAACTTCAGAACAAACTGGCTCCCCACCTAAGCACCATGTTCAATCATACTCTCACATCAGGCTTTGTGCCCACTGAATGGTGCACAGCAACATTTATCCCACTCCACAAAGGGGGAGCCACCACTGATCCTGGGAACTATCTCCCTATTAGCCTGACGAGCCTGGTCTGCAAGGCCATGGAACATATCTTCATGGAACTCATAAACAAACACATTGGTAACCTCTAAACTCTGGACCCCACCCAGTTTAGGTTTGTGAAAGGCAGATCATGCCTTCTGAACCTGATAAACTTCTTTGAGGCAGTCACCAAAGCCATAGATGAGAGTAAGGTGGTTCGCACAGCCTATCTTAACCTCGCCAAGGCTTTCAACAACATCCCCCATTCTAGAATTATAGCTAAACTCACTAAACTAGGTATAAATCCCTATGTCACAAGATGGGTTACCAACCGGCTCTCTGACAGAACCCACACTGCAAAAGTTGCAGACTCTAAATCTGACTTCAAACCAGTGACAAGTGGAGTACCACAGGGTTCAGTCCTGGGACCTCTCCTGTTTGGTATCTACTTCTCTGAAGTACAGACTAACACAGAAGGCCTCTGGCTAACCAAGTTTACAGATGACTGCAAACTAGAAGCCATAGTCGAGTCCCCAATTGATGTGGACATCCTACAGAAGGGCCTTACAGAGACAGATGCCTGGAGTCAGAGGCATGGCCTCAAGCTCAATGCCAAAAAGTGCATTGTCATCCTCTTTGGTAAAAACTCTGTACCCATGAACTACCACATAAATGGCAGTCTACTTAACACCGAATGTGTGATAAGAGACCTTGGGACCCAGGTGGACAGCAGTCTCTTCTTTGATAATCACATCACCACAGTAATCCGGAAATCCTTCTATATAGCACACTTCATCACAAAAGGGTTCTCATCCAGAAAAAAAGAGGTCATTGTTCCCCTCTACTCAGCACTCATTAGAGCCATTATAGAGTACAATGCCCCTTTTGGAATGTACCTCACAAGACATCTGCAGCAGCTAGAAAGGCCACAGAAGTACCTCACAAAGAGGGTTACTGGCCTCAAACAGATGCCCTACAATGACCGTCTCAAAAAACTCCAGCTTTACTCTGTAGCATATCACCTACTCCGAGGAGATCTCTGCCTAACATATAAAGCTATGTTAAACCCAGAGCGGTTGGACATGCTACACCTAAAGAAATCCTAATCCCTCTGAGCTACACACTCTAGGGACCTAAACCTTGTCACCACAATAAACAGGACATGCTGGAGGGATAGATTCCTGTCCAAGAGACTTCTTATACTCTGCAACAAGCTAGCCATCTATGTCAAGCAAAGTTCCTCATTAGCACTCTTCAAGAAAAATCTTGATGAGTGGATGGGAAATAGGAAATATACCCCGGGGATCACTTCTGTGGCTCTGCTTGACAGGGACATGGGAAATTAACTTTCTTGGGTGGCATAAGCCAGGGAACCTTGTTGGCTAGGCTTACTTAGGCCCTTGGGCCAATAGCCTAGTACCTACCTATGAATCTATGAACTTTAGACCCAAAGTTGGTCCTTGGTTTAGATCTGAGGAAGCCTTGTAATAATAATGAAAGACTTCATATTTTGGACTGAATGAATGCAATCATCTTCCAATGTGATCTGTAACATCCATTTTATACAGGAAAGGAGACTGAAAGAGCACAAATTCCAGGGACTACACAACTCCACCCAGAGTTCCTAAAGGGCTGGCAGATTATTTCACAATTAAGCCAGTGACTTTTCTCTTCAGTCCTTCTCTGGAAAACAGGAGGTCTGCACCTAATGTAAAAAAAATAACCACACTAGTTCCATTGCAGAGAAGTAGCCAGAGAAAGGAACCAATGAACTATCTACAGAGTGACCAGCTTCACCTCCATGGCAGGGAAACTCAAGGAAAAAGAGCTTCAAGATGGTTCTAGTGACATATCTCTAGGAAAATGGGCTGCAAATATCTGAGCCTGCATGAATTTACAGCCAAGAGACCATGACAATCTAATCTGCCATAGTATTGCAATGGGATATCAAGGTGGTAACTTAATCTGATAGATGTGACATTTTTTACACTTTTACAAGACATTTGACTCAGCACTACAAAGGCAGCTCTTAGGCAAACTAATTTGCATAGTGGATGGCCATAGTGTTGTGAAGAGGGTAGGAAATTGACTTAATTGTAG
Organism: Protopterus annectens; assembly: GCF_019279795.1. Classification (NCBI taxonomy): domain Eukaryota; kingdom Metazoa; phylum Chordata; order Ceratodontiformes; family Protopteridae; genus Protopterus; species Protopterus annectens. Next base: position 1,581,487,029 of record NC_056744.1, on the reverse strand, counting down.
GATTCAGGTGGTGGTTATCAATGGGGCTATTATGAAATGCAAGAAATGGTGTAATAAATATGGTACCTATGGGGTACGTTGCACAGTCGATCCTTTTTTATCAGCTTTGTTTCAGATATCACATAAGTATCTGAGAGCAGAATTAGCAGTCTACACTGACAAATATCACACCATGAATCAACAAAACTCCAACTGAGAACTGAAATTGTCAACTATAACAATATTAAAAGAAATGCATTTTTGAAGGACCATCCCCCCTCCCTCCCATCTGTAAATATACTAACTTTGAGACTCAGCAGCCTTGGGGGTAAGAAGAAGTTACTTAAAGGACAGCAACATGATTCTGTTATTAAATTATCAAGGTCTCTGTCCTTTTTCTCCCTATTTACTGTCTCTGCTATGAATAAACAACAATACAGCATGTAAAATATTTTAAATCAACTGTTACTCTCCACTAGAACAGTACCTGATTGTACTGTGGTGGTTTCACTTTCAAAAAACTTTTATCCCACCCTGGAAAAGCTTGCTGCAGTTTCTAATTCATTGATGTCATCAAGGCTACTGAATACAGGTAGTTTTCTGGCCAATTCTCTCCACAAATGACATCACCACGACCATCCCAAAAACCCACCCATGCTGTGATGTCACAGCTCCCCGGTCCTTCCCCTACCTACAGAAAGAAAAGGCTAAAACAAGGAAACAGTACATGACTCGAGCCTTCTGCTGTGTGCTGTCAATCACAGCAGGTAACAGCTCAAATTACCCTTAGCAGTTTGACAGCTAGGGAAGTTAGGTGTGAAGGGGGATTGGAGATGAGTCAAAGTAGTACAATTCAGACTTCACAAAAGATTGTAGTTTTGACATTCTAAAAAGAAGCAGCTGTAAAAAAACATTTTGTAAGTCAGTTTTGTGTCATTTGCACTGTTTGTGATTTAAGTAGTCATTGAATGGCATGAAATGTTACTTAAAACTAACTATACAGCAGTGTATGCATGTAAAATCAATGCAGTGACAGAAGCTTTAGGAAGAAAGAGGCCTGCATGATGTATTTCTTTACAGACGAGCACTGCATTGTGGGATGCCTAGAGGCAGATTAAACAAATCAGAGTAACTTCAAGATGCCAGACTCCATGTGGTCAGACTCAAAAATTACATATAAAAATATCTAAAAACCTGTAAATAGTCCCAAAGTGGTGTTAAAATGTAAGAAAGACCAAACCACAATGAAATAAACATGTTTTTTGAGTCTGTGGGTATGGTTCTCCTTTAACTCCACATTTCCATGATCTTGCTGAAATAACTACATGTTCTATAATTAAGCACTGGAGTCAGTTAAAAAAAATCAAGCATTATCTTTTCACACAAACATAGTGCAGAATTCACCAGGTGTTGTGAATATACGGCTTCACCGAGATAATTAAAATAGAGTCCATAGATGATAGAAAGGATAGTTTAAGAAGGGCTCTAGGGGGAAAAGAAGGGCTCCGAGAATGACTTGAGAAGTAGTAGCTTTACTTTAGTGTTAAAATGCAGAGTATTACATGTTGGAAGAACTTGTCCTGAGGAGGACTGAGAACATGAGGAGCTCAGTTACAGGGTACTGGGCTGGAAAAGGACCTAGGTGTGCTTGTTACTACTTCCCCAAACCAGCACAAGTATTAGGGAGCAGCAATAAAGGTGAGTAAAATGATAGGTTTATCTAGGGGTACAGAGTCAAAGGTAGAAGTAGTGATAAGACTATCATTTTTTTCAGCCCAGGTAAGACCTCACTTGGAGTCTTGCAAACAATGTTGAACACTGCACAGAAGGACAGGCACTGGACTGGCAGGGGCAGTATCGCAGGCAGTAAGACAGAAGTGAGGAGCATTCATTGTAGGATATTAGGGTACGGAAAAATATGATTTGGGTACACTATGTGGGTCAGCAATAGTAATAGGGCATTGTTCAAGAGGAAGGGACAGGGAACTGATGGCAGTACCAAGGATTCAGATGTTTGTAAGATATAAAGAAATTCTTCTTCACAGAGAGAGTAGCAAACAGATGGAAAAGGATGTGGAAAGTTGTAAAACACCTGGAAATTTCTAGAGAGCATAAAACAGATGACAAAGGTTCATTAGTGAATAATAGGTTAACTGCCCTGAAGGGCCATTTTAAGCCTAGCCAATAACCACAGGTCAGAATCAAACCTTGTACTTTGTGTCTAAGAAGTGAAGACCTTAATCATTATGCCAAGCCCACCACCTGCCGGCTGCATTGTACATGTACTTACTTGAGAGGTTTCTTCTTTCCTTTGCTGGCTACTTCACATATCCATATGTCTATAATTTATTCTGATGACCCATCACCTTTCCCTGTCCATTTCTCCCCCTAGAATAAGGATCATAGTTGCCTGACAGATGACCTTCAGTACTCTTTTTCCTTGTGTTCCCCATGCACCTTAGTTCCTATTTCTTAATTGCTATATGATTTCTTTTTCTCTTTATCACCACTCACCTAGCTTTGAAGTCTGATAAGTTGCATTTTTGCCTCACATTTACTATTTTACCACCTCATAATACATTCGAAGTACACTGGGTGGAGTTATTGTTGTAAACATCTCGACAGAAGTGACAGCTGCACTTGTTACTCCAGTACAGTTGTTATCGAGAAACAAATGTTCAGATAAGTGGGGGGAGAAGATTATCTGATTTGTACTTTATACTCTACTGTGTCTCTGGGTGGTGGTGGGGTGTGGATGATCTAATCTGTATTCCACGCTTTGTTGAGCATACAAGTACCATCATGTAATAGATATTACAAAACTTAGAAAATGTACATCAGTTTGACCTTGGATGCTACAAAGTAAATGGCTATGGACAAGATAAACTTTGCATTTATACATCTGGCTATGAAACCTTGAACACAAGGCCGGCTATAGCAATGATAAGATAAACTTTTTTGCAGTTTTAGCATTGCTTAATAAATATGCTGACTTTGCACTTAATGTTGACAGTGTTCTGTGCAGTCTACTGAGTGTTAAATACTGTGCATATCACTGAAACTTTTCTCTTTTTCAAAAAGGGGCATGATGTATGAAACAACATGGCAGGTGTGGGGGTAGCAGTTCACATGTATTCAATGAGCTGTGGCCATACTTGGATACCGAGAACTTCAGACTACCATGAGTCAGGTTAAAAAGATTAATTACAACATATCTGTGTCATAATGCCATAAGTTTCATAACTGCATATAGTGCACATACTTTTGAGCTCATGTATCTCAAATATTACTTGGTTATACAGCACAATTACTTTTTGGCTCTATTTGCAAGGCGTGTTGTTATTGGCATATGAACAACTGGCATCTTCAATGAAATCAATGTATCTAATTTTGAATATGAAACACTGTCCCTGCATATTTTCCAGCCTTTTTGATACTGCAAAAACAGCTCTTTTGAAAATGTCTAAAGGGGGATATAGATATAGATATAGATATAGATATAGATGTAGATATAGATACAGATATAGATATATATATAGATATAGATATAGATAGATGCAGAACCTCTCATCAACGAGTTTGCTCATGAACAACTGGGAAAGCCAGTACAGCTGATCAAAAAGTTGCAACTGTTTTACTATGAGATTGTGGTACCTTGGGGATCGGGAAATGTGCCTTTTCTCCACTGTAGTGTAATCCTAGAGTTGGTGTGTGTGTGTGTGTGTGTGTGTGTGTGTGTGTGTGTGTGTGTGTGTGTGTGTGTGTGTGTGTGTGTGTGTGTGTGTTTTCTCTCTGTGTATATATATATATATATATATATATATATATATATATATATATATATAGCCGGCCTTAGGCATAGGCCAACTAGGCGGCCGCCTAGGGTGCCTCTCTGGTAGGGGCGCTTTTCCAGTATTTATTTGGTGTAGGTAGACCAGGATGGGGGCACCAGCTAGTGTGGTGGGGGGCGCCATGGAGCCCTTTTGCCTAGGGCCAGTTGGTTGACCTAAGGCACACACACACACACACACACACACACACACACACACACACACACACACACACACACACACACACACACACTGGTTTATATACTATAGTTAGCAGGGAGTGTAGTGTGGGAGTGTTACAAAAAACTGCTTGCTGCCCTGCTCCATCTTACTAATACAGACTAACCCTAACCCTCTCCATAAAACTAACGTGCTGCTTATCTGCATAAAGCTCTTCCCAAAACACTACCACTACACAAGGCAGGTCAGACACTTTCTTAACCTAACCCTAAAGACTCACAATTACACACACACTTAATCTATCCCCTTACCTAACCCTTACTTTTACCCTAACCCACACACACACACACACACACACACACACACACACACACACACACACACATATATATATGTGTGAGTGCCATGTGTGTGTGTGTATATATATATATATATATATATATATATATATATATATATATATATATATATATATATATATATATATATATATATATATATAGCGTTGAATGCTGAGTTGTCACTGTCCTGTGGTCTGAATCATGATGTCCGAGTAGCTGTTAGCTCTCTACTTGGACAGTAAGACATCCTACTAAAGTCAAGATAGAAACATTTCCACCTCTCTACTTCTATATTTCTTTAAAATTATCTGCCATTGTCTTTGACGTATGTTTCACAAGATATCTCGAAATTCACCCAGTAAAGTTATGCTAGCGTGACTGTACAGCTTGGTAGACCTAAAATCGTATTCTCATTGATTCGATACTTGATCCTATCTTGGTCTCCAGGTTCCTGTACACTGCCACTCTCATGGCAAAGTGACTGCATTTCCCATCTTGCAGCTCTTTGGATCTAGCCTCATCTGCAGCAGTATTCTTGACCATGTAAGCAGTATTGGTAGGTTGGCTATTTTTAACCAGCTTTTTCCAACACTTTCCATGCTCTGACCATTTAGTAATCCAGTCTTTGGATAATTTCCACCTTTCTACCTGGCATCCCTGTACACACTGTAGACTCTAATGGAGCAAGAAATTAGCAGGATACTGCAGCCATCATCCTTGGACCTACAGTATTGAACCTAGTCAGCCACTGTAGCTAGACAGCGCATGCATATAGGTTACTGAGCACGTGCAAGATCAGTGCCATTTTTTGTAGTCAGCCATTGTGAATGTAAGCATGAATGGAGATGCACATGTGTGTGTTAGAAGTAACACATCAGTCAGTAAGCATATGAAGTATGACATATATGTACAAGTTACAGCTCCTGATGTGTGTATTTATAATAAACCACTTGAACGCATACCCAGCCTCAGTGTCTCATTTGAATGCACGAGACATGCGACATCAGGTACATCAAAACCAAAAACAGGTCACTTTTATTTTGTATACCATGGTGAAAGCAAAATTCTATGGGCAGTTATACTTCTTTCATTACTCTAGCAACCTGAAACACCTTACCCTAAACTGATCTTACGTTATCTTCATGGAATGGAAGAATACAATGCAGACCTCCCAGTTCCATCCCTTCCTACCAACATCTCCACTGCTGTCTGGCAATTAGTCAAATCCCAGAGGAAAGGTCAGTAATGAAATCCATGCACTAGTGGTACTGACAGATGGACACTAATTGTTTATTTCATTTAAGTACATGGGGGAGGCCTCATTGCCTTGTTTTTTTTTTTTCCTGCTGAGATAACCAGAAAGCCAGTGCTTCCCACAACAATACTCTCATGGGTTTTAATAATCTCTAGGAGAAAAAACTTGCATTAATACATGTCTTTGTATGATACACTGTGTGACTTAATTTATTATAAATGTAATTTGCTTTACTTTTTAATTTATTTTACATGTACTGGACACAGAAGTCTTGTCTCATGCAATTATAGTAAATGTGGTTAGAGTGCCTGCCATGTAAACAGCTGCAGATGTTGCACCTTTTATCTGTCAAATAAAACAGCAAGCTTGCTTTCTTTCTTTTCATTGTGAAAAATGTAATTCCTTGACAATGGGGCTGCCATACTGATTCAGAGTTAGTCAGTGTAATTTTGTAAAGCTGAGTAGCATGTCTTACAATAATGAAAGGTTGAGTTTTGAAGTATTGTACAAAGCATTAGCATTGTGGGGACTGTCTTTAGCTGCATACACGCACCAAGACTTTGTTTTTATTATCCAGTTAAGCAGATTAGTCGCAATAGCTGTTCTATAGTTACCTGGCACCATTGTCTTGGTTACGTGAGCAGCTCGGAATCACAAATAATATATTTGGAGGCTGTAGGACACAAATATCACTTTAATATGACGTGGGTTACTTGCAGTTTCGTTTCTTTGACCCGCTAAGAGATATTACTAGCCAATCCAAATTAAATTTCTTTTTAAATGTGACCTAAATAAGTGAACAGACTAAACAATGTGCTAGCAGTTTTAAGACAATGGTACATAAAAGCATACACAGAGGACCTAATTTCAGTGAGAAATAAAGCCTTCAGCTCCAGACACTGTAATAACAATGATTAAACAGAATGTTGTACACTGTCAACAGCAGTTGTGATGAAATTTTCCCTTGTAAAGGGATGTTACAGTAGTCCAAAGCTGAATAAACACATTTTGCACTGCACTGCAGAACAAGAAAAGCCATTTACTGTATAAAAGCAGACAGTCAGCATAGTATTTGTCTTGTACTAGAGGACAGTGCAAACTGCTTTCTTTTGGTTTGCACATTTCATTCTTATAGTTTCTATTTATGCTACGCCCATCCTGTGGATTTGTGTGTGTGTAGTTGTTGCTATAACTTGGTGAATAAATCCTTGCAACACCAAGTTACAGAAGAAAGGTTGTCTGTGTTAATAGAACAGAGTGCATCTTTGAAAAACAGACTTACAGTATTTTAATGCAAAATTTTACAATTTATATAAATAGGAACAACTGGCAGTGCTGATTCAGACTAAGAAGCAGAACGCCTATTTAAAACATAAATGCAAACATAATCATATTGATCTAATAATACACATATACTACTTCTAGCGTGTACAGTTCACCTAGAAACATTTTGGTTAATACCTCTTTACAGAGCTGGAAAAGATAAGCCTAGGCAGTAAGTAATAGCGACATGTAGGTTATTGGAGTATTTTTTCATGACTCCTGTGTGTTGTATCATAGACTGCACTCGAGAGTTAAAGCACTGCCACATATCCAAAATCTAATAAAAATATATTATTTTTTATCCTAGCTTGATTATCCTGTGGTACTGTCAGGTTGGATTAAGGGAGAAGAAAAGCATTTTTGCATGAAAGTACTTGAGTACTTGAATACTTGAGTACTTGAGTAGAACTGCCCTTTAAAATATACAAGATATGGCCAACATTTCCAACATTGCAAACGTTTTTTTGTTTTAATTTTGCATACTCTTTTTATTTTATTATTGATGGCATGCTTTAGCTATAGGATTACTATGGGATTTATTATACTTTTGTGATATTTATGTACCACTGTATCGATGTCCAAGATTTTAGTATCCATTGTTTCACAAAACATGACAGCATTCTGAGATGTGGTGACAAGGATTATAGCAAATTCCAAGTTACTGTATGTGCAGCAATACATTATGATTTTTTTTTTTTTTGACTGGGTTAGACCCACTAGACCTATGGCCTATTTTCAGGGGGATAGCCAAAGTGTTGTTCATACTGGCCACTGGAACTTTGGTAAGGGTAATACTCTTAGGGTCAGGGTAGCAATAAATATGTTAAGTCCCACATTTTCACTCTGATCTGGATCTGTGAGAATTGTGTCATCAGTATGAATACTGAATACATGTCAGTATGAATATTGAATATATGTGCCCAAATCAGAAAGGCAGGTATAGTTGTCATTGGTGTAAACATGGCTGCTGTGTGTACAACAGACAGCAGTGTAACCTCAGCACTGGTAAAATGTTGGCCATGCTGATAGCACAGGGACAACATCATCTTCTGTTCTGCTAGTGCCCCAGGTTTGACTAACATCTCAAGTACTTAAGTGTGGGGGGGTGCAAATGGAGTGTCTGTAGAACTCTATTTTTGGGAGAGTAGCCTTAGGGCTCAGTCATGGATGACTCAGGTGAAATCCAGGGGACTCACTAGTGTGTTGTCTCTTAAAATAACGTTCTTGTACAGCTAAATGTGTAGGCTGAAGCATGCGAGTGTCATGCAACTTTATTGCATGTGGATGTGCTTTGAAGAGCATCCATCTGCAATCCCCAAAATAACAACATGAAACAGCTCCTTGACAAGAGAGAAGACCCTCTGCCACTGCCACTGGTGTTCAGATTCCAACAGTGACCTCTGTGCTTTAGGATCCTATAAGGAGGAGAGAGAACTACCTCACCCCCACCCCTAAAAAAAGAGAAATAATAGGTAATCTACAGCTCAAGAGACCTGAGTGCAGGTTATAAGTAACAGAGCAAAAACATGTTACAGGCGCCTCAGATTAGTCTGAAAGTAGGATCTCATCTATGTCTTCTTGGGGGGGATATAACAAATGCAGATCCCCCCCCCCCCTCAGTGTGACAGCTCTCCAATCTGCTCCTCTTCTTTAGTGAAAAGAACAGCAGGATTCACAAAGTATGCAAAGTGTATGACCCCTCCCCAGTACACACACACACACAGTTTCTTAAGTAGGTAAGTCTCAATGAATGTGTCTGTAAACCATTCTGTTATGAAGAGGGGGTCTTACCTACTGAATGAATGAATATGGTGGTGCAGTGCATGCTGCTGGCAATAAACAGGCATTCATTAAAATCACTGGGCAAGAAGAGACTTCTCAGTTGGCATAATGGTTAAGGTGTTTGCCTTACAGAAACAAGGTACAGGGTTTATTCTTACAGGAGGTAATTAGCTAGGCTTAAAATGGCCAATAAGGGCAGTTAGCCTAGTACTAACCTATGAACCTAAGACAATCAATGATGCCCACACATCAGAATGCTCTTGACAAATAAAATCAAAAGAATCTATTAAGTTGTCATTAATGCATTCTGAGGCAGAAATAACCTCCTAAAAGTGCCAGGGAATTCAAGCAGTGTGCATTAACGTTATCAAGCTTATGTAAAAAGGGGCTTCCCTTTGGCTGAGTGTAAAGTATGCTTGTATGAGTAGCACTTAATTGGTTGCTGTCTTCTGTAGAAAATAATTGCCAATTTATTTATTAGTACACTAGCAATAAATAAAAAGTTGTGGGACATTTCAGTTTTCTATACAGTTATGTGACTATATGTATACAATGAGATGTGTGGGTAAAAGTCCTTTATATGGTGGATAATGGAGGGCTTATTTTCAAGCTAAAAGCACTTTTATTGCTTTTTGTTTTCATTTGGATGATGATTCCAATAGTTGGGTTTATCTGGTTGCAGCTTCATCCACAGATTATTGACCATTCATGGTTGAACCACCTAGGGACAAAGGAAGCTTATGCCACTGTATGTGATAGACAACTTTATCTTTCATCAGATGAGTGGTTGTCTACAACACTTGCAAAAATAGATTTACAGGACAGAATAGGAGGTTCAGGTGTGCTTATGGGAAGGTACATCATGCTCAGTCTGGAATGCAGTAATACACATTTAACACCCAGCCCTGCCTTTCTTTCATTGAAGGTACATTCATGTTTTCTGCAATTTTCACAGTGTTTGACAATCCACAGCTCCTTGTATGAAGGCTTGTCCACCTACCTTCTCAGAATTTCTCTTAACCACCTCATATATTTATTTCACAGAACCAGTGTAATGGTCTTCTATACTCCACTTAAAGTAGCTTCATTAGAAATGCAAAATATTTTAGACATTTATAATAACATCCTCTCAATTGTCACTGAAAGCAAATATCTAGGAAAGATCCCTGCCTAAGCTTCACATCTCACATTGACAAAATTACTACTAAAGAATTTTCTCAACTCCAGCTCTGCTACACAACCTCTCATCTTTTAGCTTGCATAGCTAGGACTGCTATAGCTAGAAATGTACTTATACCTAAGCATGTGTACAGTTTGCCTTGTTTTCTATGCTTTCACTCATCATACAACAAAAGCAAACTGCATTCTCTCAAAACAGTGATATGTAAATTTGTCCTCTTATCTGACCCTTAAAAAAACATCAATGGAATGCCCTTAAGGCTATGTGCTGGCTCCCAATTTATCTCCATGCCAACCATTTGTTTTGTGTCCTATTTAAAATTTAGAAGCTTGGTTATTGCCACCTTTGAGAAGGAAACTGCCGCTAAGAGTACAAAACTATACGCTATTAAGCAATTAGGAAAAAAAACATTCTGTTGGTTTGCACTACCCCCACCCCTTACAGCTGAAAGGACCTTCTTACAAATTTAACATTAAGAACTTTACCTTGAGAGCAAAGTTGTTGTTTGCTGGCCAGTACTGTCAGATTTTACTGTGTAGCTCGATAACATGTCTTAACAATTGAAGCAGGGGTAGTTAACAGTTATGGATGGTGCAGTGGAGCAGTGGTAGTGTTGTCGTCTCACAGCAAGAAGTTCTCCAGTTTGAATCTCAGCTGGGGTTCTTTCTGTGTGGAGTATGCATGTCCTCCCTGTGTTCGTGTGGGTTTCCTCTGGATGCTCCAGTTTCCTCCCATGTTACAAAGACATGCATCTGGAGCACTTCTCCCTGGGCCTCCGCTGAAAATTGGCTTCATTCCAAGTTGGACTTTCTGGTTAACAAATGTTAAATAAATATTATGATTGGGTCCCTTACTACAGAAGTGCTTAACTTGCCTGTCTTTTTTGCAATATTGGAGCGTAATCACTGAGCTACAAAAAAAAAAATAAAATGTGGACTTGAACAAAAACACTTCCTAAATGTGATTCTTTCAACACTTGGAAAGTATTCCGTGGTTTCCTAAACATTTTCAGTTTGTTTGTGGTCATTACAAATCTGTTCATAATGGTTTCTGGTTCTGATCCTGAATCAGGTACCCAGCCTTCAGGATGTTCTCCTTATCATTCAGCTGGAAATTCATCTCTACAGTCCCTCCCCTGTTGTACTCTGGGGGTCCTTGAAAACAAGATCACAAGCCAAACATATAGGTTGCAAGGATACACAGAGAAGTTAATTGTCCTAGTAGCTCCTGTCACGTACAGGCAACTACATGTGCAGTTCATATAAGGTTTAGTCTGTCAAAGAAAGGAGCCTTAAAGGCATTGCAACATGTGTATTGTTCTTGAATATACTGTATCTAAGTTATGTTTATTGTAATCTTACATTACACCCTATTAAGCAATTAGAAAAAAAAAACATTCTGTTGGTTTGGACCATTCCCACCCCTTACAGGTGAAAGGACCTTTTCACGGATTTCGTTCCATATATTTTATTTGTAATTTCTTACTGTTTCAATGTAAATTAGACAGTTGTTTATAAATGTCTTCCTGGTCCAGGTCATGACTAAGAAAGATCTTTTTTACCAGCTCATCTACCTGTTTAACAAAGTTAAATTAATAAAATAAAACAAATACGAGATTTATTGCCTAGCCTTTATCCCACCATTTTCTAAAGTTTGCAATTACATTTACTATGGTTTTATATTCTGTGCCTGCTTGCTGTTTATTCAGTTTTAATGAACTTTTGTTATCATTTTATAATGTTTGCTAAGAAGTTCATCTCATAATACTATCAGCTGCTACATGTGTGATTATTTGTTTAGCCTTCTAAAAGTTATCTACAATCTAGCCTTCGTACACATATCTAATTCATATTATGTGTGTACATTTTTTTTTCATTTTGTGCTTCTTTTTGTTCTATATTTTATATGCCTCAGTGTTGCCTACATAGCCTTAGGCCGTAACTAAAGAAGGCTACAACGGTCAGATTAAGGGCTTGATTAGTGAACCAAATATGTAAATGAGTGAATACATTTTAGCTTCTGTACTTTCTAACTGCTGTATTGACTTGACCACATCCTCATCCTGTTAACCCTGTTTTAGCATGACAATTAGGGCAGACAGCTTCTGGATACAGGACAGGACAGCAGAATGAAATATATAGTGCAGTAGCAAGATCTTCATAGCAAAAGATAAGTGAAAGCAAGCTGACTTAACAGTAATAGAACCACTACAGAATGTGTTGCTAGAAAAAGCTGTTACAAGAACAGAGTAATCCTATGTAGTAAATACTTTGTGCATAGTTCCCTACCAGGAAATATGGATTAACCCATTCATGACCCCTGTTCTGCTGTGCAGTCATATACCTAATGACAATATGTACTGCAGAATTTACCATGCCATGTTGTATTCCACCATGTGTTGTTGTTGTTGTTGAGTCTTTCGGCTTTTCCCGGTTAGGGGTCGCCACAGCGGAACTCCAGTCCGCTAATGATTGGTAGTTGATTTTTACATGCCGAGTTACCAGCCCTGACGCACAACCTTCAATGAAGGTATGCCCATTCATGCATGTCTTCACGCAGAAGATGCTCTAGCTGAGAATCGAACCGGACAGCATCTTACTGTGAGGCGACAATGCTACAACAGCAGCACCACCACCGCGGGTCATATTCCACCATGTGTAAATGTGCTAATTAATTCATACTTCTCTGTGTTACTTCTTCAGTGAAACACAGCAGTGATAGAGGAACATGGTGTAAGAAACAGAGCTTATTCTCAGCAGAATATGATGCAAGATCCATGACCACTAATATTGCATTTTATATAATTGACCAAAAGGATAAGTAACATCATTAAAAGGTTAAAAAAAAACATCTGAGAATAAATGTGGAGTATCTTGATTAAGAGCCATGTTTACTATCAAAACTGAAAACAAAATATTTGTTTATAGCAGAAAAAACACATTGCATTTTTGTACAGGTTGTCTGAAAAATAAACTAATCTTAGATTTGATTATTTAGAGAAGATTACAAAGTTTTGCTTTATGTGGGCTCTGCAAAAAAGATTTTTGCTTCAGGGAAACATAGAGAACTGATGATAAGTTATGGTTTGTCACATTTCCTCTGTATAAACCTAACCAATTTTATAATCTGCTAGTCCAAATTAATTTCCATCTTGAAATATTTCAACTCTTTCCAGAAAACTATATAATTGTTTTAAAGCAAAAGAGAATTCCTTTGCTGATCTCAATTCAGAAACCACTGATTTCACATTCATAAATAGTGGTAGAAGTATAAAGGTAGTAATGTTGCTGCTTATTGGCTCTGTAAACCTGCAACACTATGAAGGACTTCTGTCCAATGGCTTCTACAGTTGTTTTCAGCAATGTCCTGTTAAGAAGAAGGGCCCATCTTACAGCCATCTACCAATGTCCCTGCCCACCATTGCTGCATTAAAGACGTGGGCTGGGTGGAGTTCTAGCTATCATTATCTTTTGCTGCATTTAAGGAGTGGGCTAGGTGGAGTTCTAGCTCTTGTTATCTTTCACCAACTTCTGTATTATCTAATCCAGCATAAGGCTATCCTAAAAGTCAAAAACCCAACACTAAAGAGACAAGAGTAATACTAATCATTCACACACTTTAAACAACCAACAGTGTTCACTAGAACCAGCACACAATTTATCCTAAGAGCTTCAGAGAAGTGGGAGTTTATTTACATAAGTATCATAGAGTTCATAGATTGGTACTAGGCTAATTGCCCTTGTGGGCCATTTTAAGCCTAGCCAATTATCCCTTGTGAGACTCAAACCCTGCACCTTGTGTTTTTAAGGCAAACACCTTAACCATTAGGCCACCCTATTGACCCAATGAACCTTATATGGTTTGGACATAAAGCAGGAAATATTGCAGCAAAACAAGCAAATAGAAAAAAAAACATAAAACATAGATAACATTGTGAGTGAGCTAAAGGAGACATAGCAACCATTCCGCAAACAAAAAAACTGTTTGGGGATACCTGAAGGGCTTTATAGTACAATAGAAATATAGAATACATCAAATATTCAGCTATTTCCTCAACGTTATTGTAATTTAAGCTGTAGCATGCATTGCTGTTGGCTGTTAACCACATAAGTCCACTGGACATGTGTCCCTTTTCAGGGGCACCAAAGTACACCACCTGGTTAAATGACCTACTCAGAGTTGCACACTAACAAACATAGGTTGAAGGAATGAAACTCTGTACCTCATATTGTTTGCTACATGAAACAGCTAATGCACAGCTCAGGGCCTTCATCTTCTATACTACATGCCAGAAAGTTTAAGAAGAATTCACAATGACAGTTGAGGTACAGCTGTCAACTTAAAAACTATCACATAATTTTTTAACTTATTTATCCTTTGTTGATTATCTTAGTCCCACTAGGCTTGTAGCCTCTTTTCAGGGGAGAACCGATGTGGTATTTATACTACTAAGGAAAATTTGGCCAGCACATCAGGAAACTTTTGCTACTTTTTTTTCAGCAGGTGCCATGGGAACATTTATATCTACCACCAAGTCAAGCAGAAGTGCTTTCAGGTTACCATCTCATCCAAAGTGTCGACAACACACTCAGGGGTGCAACATCCCCCTTATGCTGCACTGCAGTGATAGCACTTGAAGTTATGGGTGTTAGAATAGAACCCATGGCCTTCTGCACCAAGAGGGAGTCTTCTACCTGCTGTTCCACTTAAACTTCTTCGGAAAAGAGGGTTATTTATATTTTGTGTCAGTCTCAAAACAGTGACAGAGGAACAGATATTAATTAGGGCACATAAAAGACATATTTAATACTGCATATTTTCTCTGAAAAAACACCATCTACCCTTTTCTTTCAGAATGACTTTGTAGCAAAGCACATACGTGAATTTTGTGCTTTGTAGTTGTACATACCCCTTTACCCTTTTTGCATAATAAATTCACATTCATTTCTCCTCTTCTAGCTCCTGTTTCTTCATCTTCACCACAAGAACTCACTCATCCAATCCATTAATCAGATTTCATAAGAAGACAGCAGTATGTGATGGAGTGGCAAAAAAGATTGCTGATTCTTGCTTCCAGTTTGGCTGCAACATTGCCCTCTGTGAATTATATGACGCTGTAATTATGGAGTTAGCAGGGCAGTGTAAACTTGACTGCAAATAAAATTATTATAGTTTTTTGAAATGATTGACTAACTTGTACCTGTGTGCAATCATGTGCTACTGTTCAAATATCTTTAAAAATGTAATATTTTCCCCACTTTGAATCAAGCAGTCGTACAAATTAGCCTTACGCAGTACTGAATCACAGTTCATCAAAAATTGCTGAAATGACTGCTTCATCTATGATTGTAAAAAAAAGATATTCTTTGTTTTCTCAGAGATGCAGAGATTTATGCATTGAATATAATCAGTCCTGCTTTTGCGGAGTTTCCTGTCATTCCTCAGTGGGGATGTCGTATGCTGTGGTGTAGATCTCTGAAAAGACAAAAGATGAAAGAAATGCTTTCTGTTCTCTGTAGCATTCTTTGAAGAACAGAAATTGTGGAAACATATCAAATTGTCATTAGTGGCATGCAGTTTGACTAATTGTCCAACACCCAAAACAGGTCCTTAAAGTTGCTCTCTGCCATCCATCTTCTAATTTCAGATTACGTGCTTTTATTTTCATATAAACCTTTTTCACAAAGGCATAACCCTTTTGAGCACTCTTATTTTCCTTGCAATACTTAGAATCACTATAATGCTCTCCACTGTTCTACAAGACTGTATATATGATCATTTCTTACTGTCCTCTCTCTCTTTATATGTCTTCTAACACAGGCATTCTACCATTTTTGCTGCCCTATGATAAAGTCCTCTTACCAATTTCTTCTAGAGATCCCCATCTCCAGTGTTCTGTATTTCTTTGCACTGAATTTAAATGGCTGTATTCGTCACACTTTATGTAGCCATGTCATGTTCTCACCAATAATTTCTCCTTCAGATATCGACATTATTACAGAGGTCTGTGGCATATGCAAAAGGGAATATATTTCATTAAAGTCCTACAAAAATGTAAGTTATAAAATTAAAGATCTGACACTGTTTAGATTCATGTTATCATGTTATATTCAAATAACAATTGTCCTTTATTTAGAATTATTTTTTTTTAATATTGCCTTGTTTGATCTATAGTCCCTTCAGGGTTTTGTCCATGCTGGCGATGGTAGGATTCCCACCACTGAAATAGATTCAGCTTGCAAAACATCATTTTAATTATGTTCTCAATTGCCTTCATTATATTAAATTGTTTCCTTTTCTGTAGCAATTTCCTTTGAAGATTGACAGCATACTCCTGAGGGGGTGTTAGCCCTACCTTCTGTTCTAGGTCACTATACATTAATATGCTGCTACATTCCTTTGAAAAGTACCTCATCTTGTTACAAGCAATAAACTTGGCACTAAAATTATACTTAACATAATGGGCAAATTAGTGCAATATCATTTATAAATGGGTTGGTTATAGGACAGCTAAATAAACAATGGATGTTCAAAGTGAGTTACGAAAGACACAGGAAATAACAAAGCATTTTTGAATCTCCATGTGGAGGACTGCCCCCTACACCTTCCTGCTAGCATAATTCTTGGCTTAAATTCAGTAGACATTATAGACATGGAAAATACTTTGCTGGCTGTGTGGCACAGAGACATAGTGCCCTTGCTGTGCCAGTTCCAGCCATGTTTCAGTGAACAGCTCACACCCTGGATGGGGCAGATGGGGAGGTATAACAGTGAGCAGCTAACACTGCCTTAACAGTTGTGTGGAGGGTCATGGCCAGTGTAAATGCGGAAACAATTAATTGTGGAAAACATTTAACCAGGTTAGGTTCCATACATAAAGAGACCACTTTGTTCTTTTATCCACTGATAAGGTGTGCAATCACAAAGTCATATGCTTCAAAAAATAGTCCTACAAGAATGCTTTCATTTTTTGGAGATTAGACACTTCACAGTGTGACGCTGTACAAGGTACTGCTGATCCACAGCAGCCAACAGCTTTGAGATGCATTTTTTGTTCGGTGCTCTGAAGCATGTCATTTATTTCACAGTAACCACAGTAATATGACTCAACATGGCTCTGTCTTGTCACAAGAACGTCTCTTGTCAATTATCCTACCTGCTGTTATTCATTAAGAAATTTTCACCGTAATGACATATCAGTCAACTACAGTGTTAATGCAGCATTTAATATAGTTTGCACTGCTCAAACAGGAGATTGTCAGTGTAACATTTGTAAGTTGACAGCACTAAAAGTGATGCACAGACCAGAGGTGATAGGCTGCCAGTTATTCAGCTTAATTTACAGGCTTTGGTCATAGAGTAGTACATGAAAGTCAGACTGCATCCTAGCATTCTGTCAGAAAAGGTGCTATTGATTTCCCCTGAACTTTGCATCTGTTTGCTGTAAAGCTTGATACACAGGAGGTAATTATTCAACACAGAATGTTTAAAATGGGAAGATGCATTAGTGGTTCACTTATGCATTTACTGACATCCTGTACAGCCTGCTTTGCATCCAACCAATGATGAAATTCAAAAGCATTTCCTACCTCCAATTACCCATGATGCACCACAAAAGCATGACCCGCCTTGTCATATCCATGATGTTGCTCAACATCATGCCCCACCTCCTCATAACAAGCCATTCCCTGACAGACTGCACCCTACAAATTTCTTAATCTGCCCATGAAGCCCGCAGTGGAGTGCTAACACATAAATGGTTGAAAGTGAGACATTTGTTCCCTTTTCCAGAAAAATACAGTGGCAAATTGTTGGCAGGAAATAATGCATGAAGAAACAGAATACAAAATCACTTACAAAGATGCTTATTTCTGTACATAAATCTGAATCCTTCTCTTGGAATTTTCTGTCCTCTTACAATATCATTAATAGCTCTGCTACAGGTGCTGTTATTAAGTTAATTAATTAAACTAACTCTTCCTTTAAGGCATAACGATTCTGGGCTGTTATACTTAGCAATAACTCTACTAATTACTACTGGCAGCATCTTATACTAAGTTCTCAGTACAACCTGTGAAGTGAGCAAAGACATGAGACCCTGTTTCCATTCTAGACTCTTCACTGCAGTCAAGGAATATCAACACAGTAATGTTCCTTGCTGCAACTGAAATCACGAGACAAATTGTTTTTTTATGTTACTGTTTACTTTATTGCAAACAGTGTAGAAATCCTTAAATCTAACAAGGGAAATGGTAGGTTAACAGTTCACAACCATTTAAAATTGGTTTCCTTTTGATTACCAGTTTAGGTAGACAGAAATTACATGTCTGTACGAATGTGTTGTGCTGACATCTGCTGAGGCTGGTTTGGCTTCAAAATTTATTGACTGGTTTGCTATTCTACTCTAGCTAAAAAAATCTAATGTGGTAATTCATTATACTGAAATTTCAGTGGGCATATGTCCACTTGAGGCCCAGCTAGCATGATGCTAGCTACTGACAGCAGAGGTAATGCATACACTGTATATCCAGTTAAAACGTTCTATATATTTGTTTTAAACTATACAGGAACTGTGTTTAGCCCTGTCTTGGTTAGTAGGATAATTAGATACAGGTCTGATGTATCACAGCTAGAAGCAAGTAATTTTGGAGGGGGGGGGGACATTTTCCTTTCATTGAGAGGGTTACAATGTTCATTTATTGTACTTTCTCCCAATAAAATAGATCATCATATCTGGTACTAGGATAAACCACTAGTCATTTGTGACTGGCACTCTAATATAATAAAAAAAAAATACAATGATAACTGAGACATAAATCTGTTTTCTGTGGCTGTCTGGAATCACAGCATTTAAAGGAAGGTTCTACAATTATGTCTGTGTGCCAAGTCTGCCTGATTCTCTGGTATGCAGTGTGTCCCAGTGTCTGTTTTTGGATTCTGTTTAGTAGTCGAAGCATTATTCTTTTGTGGACAAATCAATGAAAATAAATCACTGATAATAGCACATATTAAAGTTTTTTTGAAGGGGGCAAGACCTATGCAACCCCCATGAAGGAGGCCACCCCCCAACACCCCAACTTATATAGACTAATTCTGCGGTTGTGCAACAGTAGCAAAAGTTTATCAACATACATTTGCTGAATGTGGCTTCCAGCAATACAGCCACTGTGCTGCGATTAATCAGCTCCCCACAAATACACATATTCTCCCCCTTTTTCAGTTACATTCAAAGTGACATGCATGTCTTCCAGTTAGGGTATTGATAAAGTTATAACGCCATCTCATTTCTTTTTCAGGGAGCAATTTAAAACTGCATTCTGTACTGGCAAAGAATCAGCGAGCACAGCAATTTTTTTCATGTACTTTTAAGGAATAAAAACAGCACAACAATAGTTCCTACTTCACCATGAAATGCTACAGCTCAGGCCCATAACAAAATGACATTTCAGAGAAGTATGCTATGTGCATAGTTGAGGTTACAAGGATCATCCATAAAGTTTGAGACTGATGGTTTAATGCATGCCCCTCTAAATAATATAATCCAAGCAGTCAAAGAAGTATTTATATGAGTTGTACAATCAGCCACTCCATCAGTCCAAAACTGAAATGTTTTAATGCAGATATGATATCAGAAACTTCTCTTACAATTTGTAAGCCACTGTGTCCAGCAAATACACAAAACAGACACTCAAGTTTGCCATTTCTTACATTGTATTATCTATAACATGAAAGATGCAAATAAAATGATTTAATCTGCCATTCAAAACTGGTGGACATTGCATTGACTATATGCCCTATTAGCACAGTATAGTGTAATACAGAAGTTAGGCAAAATTCTGAAATGTTCAAAATCTACCTTTTATACTTATTTCTTGAATAAGCAGAATATTTGTAGTATCATAGGAATTACAAGACAAATAAGTCTAGAGCTCACGTACGCCTTGCCATTAACCATCTTTACGGTATACTTCCTGTCTCCAGAAGGACAAATCCAGCTAGGCCAGGAATGAATTTGCTGATGCCCATCCAAGGTTGGTATTTAAAAATGAGACACTGTCTTTCAGCTTTATATGTAAACACAACATGCTCCATATTCATGCATTTATTTATCATTTGTTAAACGGGAAAGTCTGACTTGGAATGAAGCCAATTTTCAGCGGAGGCCCAGGGAGAAAGGCTCCAGATGCATCTCTTTGTAATGTGGGAGGAAACCAGAGCACTGAGAGGACATACAGACTGCACACAGAAGGCACCCCAGCCAAGAATCAAACCAGAGAACCTCTTGCTGTGAGGCAACAATGCTACTGCTGCACCACTGCACCATCCAAATTTATTTATTTCCATTTATTATGCATTTATCATTTTTTTTAATTTGTATGAATGAGATTTCAAAGTTTAATATTTACTTACGCATGTTGGACCCGACAATAGTTGTTTTTATGCTTCTACACTGTACACTCTGAACAAATAAATAAAATGTTATGCTTTTGTCTGTCAGTTTTGTTTAGTATTTGTATTGTCATTTGCACCCAGAGATCCAAGCAGCCACAGTGCAGATGCAAATCAGGAAGTAAGCAGTGTTTAAAGCTTTTAAACGTGTGGTGACATGCTTCTTTGTTTCCTAGTACAGAGGTGATTGCTGTGAAGACTGGATCCAGCATTAGGTGACCTAAGCAGTTGCCTAGGGTGTGGTACTAGCGGAGGGGCCCACCCAAGACAAAAAAATTAATTTAAAAAACGTTTCACAACATTACGTTAATATCCAGTTTAAGCACCTGCTGCTTTATAATACCTGCATGCACGAGATTTTCCTGGTGCACAGATGCAAATGGAACGGCCGCTTGAAACTCAAACCAAAACAGCAGTGCAGATAATTTTGCTACTTTTGGGGCAAACTACAATACCATATTTGACTGATTTCTGAACAAACAGAATACCTCACAGTTTTTTTTTTTTTTGCAGATAACTAATGAATAGGATTCACTTGGAAGAATTAACACAGTTCTTTTGAAGGTGAATCACTACAGTTTGTTGGTGTGAGTGACTACAAATTTCCAACTGTAACACAACAGTGTGTATGCATATCTATAATTCCCCCATCATTCACGCTCAAACCCTATACCTTGGGTTGAGGAGGCAAAGGCCTAAATCCTCTACACCAGATGAGAATTTCTGTCATTACAATCCACGGTGGTGCAGCGATAGCATTGTTGCCTCACAGCAAAAGGTTCTCCCGTTTGATTCTCGGCTGGAGTGCGGGAAGTGCCTTCTGTGTGGAGTCCGCATGTCCTCCCTGCGGTGGGGTGGGCGTTCAAAAGCCATGCATGGGCCTGCCTTCATTGAAAGTTGAAAGTCAAGCTGGCACCTCGGCGTTTATCAAAACCTACTGCCAATCATTAGTGAACCGGAGTTCCACTGTGGCGACTCCTAACCGGGAAAAGCCGAAAAACAACAACAACAATCGGTTGAAATGTTCTGAAAAGGGTACTTCTGTCATTTCTGGTTCTTATATTTTACTTCAGTGATTTCTGTAAAAAAAATGTTCAAAACTATAAATTTTAAAATGCATTAAACAAATATTTTAAACAAAAAATGTTGCTGTATTAAATAAATTTAAAACAGTCGCAAAGGTGTATTGAAGAACACATGTATTTATGCATGGTCCTATAAATGTACACAGGGAGCCCATGATTTGAAAACAGTCTGGGACCAAAGTACACTTAATCTGCCACTGATCAGGTGTATTTTCATTGCATGTGAGATTTGCTGCATTTTCAGTGAATGCCTTTCAAGGAAAAGAAGTTTATTGTTGCTCATGCTAAGTCGGTTTTCAATGTTCAATTGTTTTCTTTAACAAATGGCCATCAGTGA
The DNA here is from genome assembly GCF_019279795.1 of Protopterus annectens. NCBI lineage: Eukaryota > Metazoa > Chordata > Ceratodontiformes > Protopteridae > Protopterus > Protopterus annectens. Next base: position 1,581,465,288 of record NC_056744.1, on the reverse strand, counting down.
CTGTGCTATAAAATTTGAAAGCAGTGTTAATAGTGCAACAGGTAGCACACTTGCCATTGGTGTAGAAGGATGCAAACTCTAATCCCAACCCAGACAGATGGATTGCTGGCACTGCAGACCAGCATAAGGGAGGTGCAGGTGCTGCACTACTGTTTGTGCCTTCCTTTAGGTGAGACTTTAAACTGTCCAAGTTGGTGGCAGTTCTAAGTGGCTGTGAAAGACCCCATAACACCGACTGAAAAGTGTAGGGGAAGTTCCCTGATGCCCCGGCCAGATTTCTTATTGCTTCAAAATTATCAAAGGTATCTATTAAATGACACATAAATTGGCTGCTATCTATTAGAGCATTTGGATCAATACATACTAAACTGTAACAGACCACATTATAACTGCATTATACAAACAAGGTGTAAAATGAGCAGCAGCTCAAATCATATAGGTATGATGTTGGTGGAAAGGACAGGAAGGAGTGAGGGTGCATTGTGTCTGGTGTGGGATACCAGTGTGGTCGAGAGGATTACAAAGGTCCTGGATGTCAGGCATGTAGAAGAACAAGGAGACTGGAGTGGGAGATGAAGGAGCTCAGTATGTGGGTTTGGGAACTGGGGTGTTAGGGGATGGGTGGAAATAATAGAGGGGAAGATGTTAGGAGAATAAGGGTCATGACGATCAGAGGGGTGTGCAGGGTGTAGTGGGGAAGAAAGGCAGAGTGAGTAGGTAGAAAATAGTTGGTCAAGAACCAGGGCAGAGAGAGAGAGACAGCCAGGGAACAGACAAGTAGTGGCATGCAGGAGAGAGGACTAAGGAACAGTAGAGGAAGTGGAACTGAAAGGGTGCCCATTATGGGGACAGAGCAGAAGAGGGGTCAGCTCAAGGTAGATGGGATGAAAGAACAACAGGACAGGGTTTTGAAGGAACTCAGAAAAGAGACAGCTAAGAATGGAAAACAGTCTGGGACTTTGCAGAAGGAGTACAGAAGAGACAGACAAAGGGTCTGGTGCAGCACTGAAATAGATTTAACTCCTAAGGACACTGGGAAGGCTAAGGGTAGTGTGCAACTTGGGGAAAAGAAAGCAGTGAGAGGGCAGACAGTGTTGGAACAGAAGGTAATTTTCACTGAGTGTGGATTCATACATTAAAAAAGTTAAAGGTATTGGCAAGAGAAAAAGAAGAAATCAGGCTGGACAGTACAAAACATAGGATTAGGTGGCTAAGCTAACCACCAAGAAAGAGAAGTGGACACACATAAAGATGCACAAAGGCAACAATGACCTGAAAGACAAAATAGCTGAATCAATAGAAAGCAGGGCGAGGGAGCTGGCAGAACTGAGGACCAAAGACAGGATTCTTAGAGCTACCTTTGCCTGCAGTCAGCGGGGTTATAATGGGTAAATGTGGCAGTGGATAACGGAGAAAGGCCTGTGGCTGGTAGAAAAACAGAGAAAAAACAGAGGGGACTACTTTTTTTACAGGAAAGTTATTTGTTACACAACTATACCCTTAAGGCAGGTTAGAATAGGAGGGGACTGTGCACGATGGAAGCAGAAGTGATGGGTTATATTCAGAAAGTAGGCAGGGATAAAAATACAGAAAACAGAAGAATAACGAAACAATGATTACTTGGCTCTGTAATATTACTTTGAAAGCAAGGAATCTGGAACAGAGCATGTAAATCCTACAAAGCGTGATATGAAAAGAAAGGGTTAGCATTGTTAGTATGACATAAACAGTGACAAGAAAGGGCTGTACAGGAAGGTGCTTGGTTATAGGTTGCTCAGGAATGACACACAGGGGAAGGTAGAGTGGTGGTCTATGTATGGTAGGGCATCAAATGCAATGTAAGATAGCCGTAAGGTAAACACCCTCCAAGAAGTGGTAGAGAAAAGGGAATGGTGCTGGACTAATACAATGTAACACCCTCTCCACACATTGCGGCAGGAGGAAAAGGATGAGGGGGTGGAAAAGAAGATATCCAGCCAGTTGATGCAGGCATGTCAAAGAAAGAGCAGCAACTAGGCAGAGGTCCTCTATAAGTAAAACAGCAGTATTTGTCAAAAGACCAAAGAGGGCCAACCATGGCTTAAACTAAAACAGCTTTAATAAAACAAATAAAGCAGAGTAAGTGCTTTCACAACTTTCCACTCACTTCTTCAGACTCAAATACAAAAAGAACAGCATCAAAGCACTTAAAAAGATGGCCCAGTCTTAAACAATTAACTAATTAGTCAGCTTAAAAGCATATCTCCAGAAACTAAAGATTACATTTCATATAGTCATTGCTGCAGTGGGAGGAAATGTGTGCTGTGCGAAATAATAGATACACAGATTATATACTATGGTACGTGAGATTTGTGGAGGATATAGTTCTTTTATGGAGTGGTTCAGAATAACTTCTGCTGGAATTTATCAAATATCTTGGTTAATACTACATCCTTCCTTAAGTTTATGGCTAAATTTTCTAGAGAACAGATTGATTTCCTGGATGTGACGATAAAGCAAACAGGCAGGGGTTCTTTGAGAACAAGTTTATAGAAAGCCAACTACGAAGAACACACTACTTCGTAAAAATAGTATGCATCCTAGTCATGTGCCTAGGAATGTTTTGAAGGGGCAGATGTTGCGTATTATGAGGCTACATAATGAAGAACATTTCCTGATAGAAGCACTTAGTGACCTCAGTAGGGATTTTCTAGACAGAGGTTACTCAAAGAAAGAAATAGACCTTATTTCTCTGAACCAGTAGTGGGTGAGAATGTAACACCTGCTATGAATACTGAGAGGAATATCAGAATACCCATGACTTTTTCTAGTAATATTAATATCTATTGTGAGATTATTAAAAAGAATTGAAACATTTTGAAAGCCTCTGAAGAGATAGGTAGAATTGTTAGTGACATTCTGTTTTCTTTTTAAAACAACTTATCTATAAAGGGACAGCTTTGCTATAGGACAGGAGTGAATAAACCACTTGTTACTTCACAGAGACAAGGAACATACCCTTGTAGGAACTGTAGTGCCCGTAACTCTATACACATAGGACCATCATTTACACAGATGCATAAAGGGATAGTGATGAAACATACTTTTTACAGATTGTTCAACAAGGAATGTTCATAGGTTCATAGGTTGGTACTAGGCTATCGGCCCTAGGGCCTATATAAGCTTAGCCATAACAATTCCCTGGCTATTTCTTCCCACAATATTTAGTTCCCTGGACCCCTGTCTAGCAGGGCAACTGATGTGATCCCCGGGGTGAATTTCCTATCTCTCATCCAGTCGTCAAGGTTCCTTTTGAAGAGGGCCAAAGAGGCACTCTGCTTGACATATATGGGCAGTCTATTCCAGAGTCTGGGGTGTCTCTGGGTCAGGAACCTATCCCTCCAGCATGTTTTGTTCAGTGTGATGACAAGGCATGTGGCTCTGAGGGATTGGGATTTCTTTAAGTGTAGCATGTCTAACAGCTCTGGAATTGACATGGCCTTGTATGTTAAGCAGAGATCACCTCTGAGTAAACGATATGCAGCAGAGTATAGCTGGAGTTTTTTTAGATGGTCAGCATAGGGCATCTGCTTTAGGCCTGTGATTCTTTTAGTGAGGTATTTCTGCGGCCTTTCCAGTTGTTGCAGATGTCTTGAGAGGTACATACCAAATGGGGCATTGTATTCTATAATGGGTCTAATGAGGGATGAGTACAGTGGGACAATCGCCTTCTTTTATCTGGATGAAAAGCCCTTAGTGATGAGGTGGGCCACATAGAAGGATTTCCTGACTGTTGTGACGATGTGGTTAGCGAAGGTGCAACCACTGTCCACCTGTGTCCCTAAGTCTCTTATCACACTTTCGGTGTTTAGTGTACTGCCACCTATGTGGTAATTCATGGGTACATGTTTTTTCCCAAAGGGGATAACTATACATTTCTTGGGATTGAGCTTGAGCCCATGGCTCTGGCACCAGGCATCTGTTTCTGTAAGGCCCTTTTGTAGAATATCCACACCATTTGGGGATTCAATAATGGCTCCCAGTTTGCAGTCATCTGCGAACTTTGTTAGCCAGAGTCCCTTAGTGTTGGCCTGTACTTCAGAGAAGTGGATGCTAAACAAAAGCAGTCCCAGGACTGAACCCTGAGGTACTCCACTTGTCACTTGTCTGGAGCTGGATTTGGAGTCAGCTACTTTTACAGTGTGGGTTCTGTCAGTAAGCCAGTTGGCAACCCATCGAGTGATGCTGGGATTAATGCCCAGCTTAGTAAATTTATCTATGATTCCAGAGTGGGGGATGGTGTCAAAGGCCTTAGAGAGGTCCAGATAGGCTGTGTAGACCCCCTTACCCTCGTCCACAGCTCTGGAGACTGATTCGAAGAAGTCAGTCAGGTTCAGGAGACAAGATCGGCCCTTCACAAACCCAAACTGGGTGGGGTCCAGTGTTTGAAGGTTGCTAATGTCTTTGTTTATAAGTTCCATGATAATACGTTCCATGGCCTTGCAGATTAGGCTCATCAGACTGATGGGGCTGTAGTTCCCAGGACCCAAGGTGGATCCCCCTTATGGAGTGGGATAACTGTAGCTGTGCGCCACTCAATGGGCACGAAGCCTGAGGTGAGGCTATGATTAAACATGACACTTAGGTGAGGTGCCAGTTCATTTTGTAGTTCATGTAGGACACAGCCAGGGATGTCATCTGGTCCCATGGATGCTGTATTCTTAAATTTGGAGAGTGCGTTTTTTACCTGTGTGGCGTTAATACCTGAATCTGCCAATCTTTCGGTATTGAGGTTGGGCCTTTTAGGGGGTGAAGCTGGCACTGAATCGATCTGCCAGGATATTGGCAATATCCTTGGGATCAGTATATTTAATGCCATTCTGTTGAAGCTCAGAGAAGATCTGAGCATTGCCATTTAGATTCTTGACATAGCTACAGAATGCCTTGTGGTTGTCAGTAATTACAGTTAGTGTATGGAATGTTCAGCATTCTATATGGGTAAAACGAATAGGTCCTTAAGGGAGCATATCATGGAACATCTTAGAGATATTAGGATCAGTAAAGAGAGTAATGCACTAGCAAGGCAGACTAAGGAATTTGGTATGCATAATGCCTTTAGATTTTTAGTACTTGAAGTAGTTAAAGGGAGCTCGAGGAAGGGGGACATAAAGAACAGAACAGAATTAGCTGAGCTCAGATGGATAGTAACCAGGCATTAATGATGCTGTATCTGTTAAACTGGTACTACACAGATGCACACTCCCCCACTGAGTAAAGTGTTTTTTAAAAAGTTTTTCAAATGTATTTCTTATATGATGTTACCTATTGACATGCTGACTATATGAAATGTGATCTTTTTCTTAGTAGTTTCTGGAGATGTGCTTTTAAGCTGACTAATTAGTTAATTGTTTAAGATTGGGCAGTTTTTTTTAGTTGCTTTGATGCTGTTCTTTTTGTATTTGAGTCTGAAGAAGCGACTGGGAAGTCATGAAAGCACTTTCTATCTTTTTTATGTTTGTTTTATTAAAGCTATTTTAGTTTAAGCCATGGTTGGTGCTCTTTGGTCTTTTGAAAAATGGCACAGGAGTGTAGCAGAAAGGGTTGAATTCCAGACCTGGTCCTAACCAAGGTCAATGTGGTTAAATAAATTCAGGTGAGGGTAGCACTGATCAGCAGCAGATTAGTACTGAGATATAAAGAAAGGTGAAACACCACAGACAAAGATGAAGGTGTGGTATTTCAGGGGTGAATAAGTTGAGCTGAGAAAGATGGTCAGAGATACATGAAGGAACTGAACTTTGAGACTGAGTAATTGGGGTTAAGAGCAAGGATTTGAAAAGGATGCAGAAAGGATGAAGGAGGAAAAGGCCAGGGTGGCTACATGGATTTCTTTATTTATTTATTTATTTAAATTTGTTGACCGGGAGTGTCCGACTGGACGTAGGTCCATTTTCAGAGGAGGCCCGGGGAGAAAAGCTCCACAGTTAAAATAAACAGACAGTAGTTATACTGGATTTACATAGCGATTAACAATTTGATTAACATAGCAATTAATTACAAACATAGTTACAGATGAAGACCATAGTACATCAGAAGACAACTAGAATCTTTATCTGCGAACTACATAACAGACATTAACAATTGTTACAATAAGAAGTTCCTGCTGTATAATAAGTTGTAGGCTTATGGGACTAATAACTGGATATTCAAGGAGTGAGTGGGACAGACTGGGGAGATGGAGGAGACACAATCCAGTAGGGCAACAAAAAGGTTAGTACAGCAAATGAACAACTAGAAAAAGAGCTGCCAGACAGTGGCAACAAGGAGAACAAAGTCTTTGTGCCTAGACTGTAGAAAGGAAGGATAAGCTTTTCCAGGCAGAGTAAGGATGGGAGAGAGGTCACAGAATTCAAGGAACACACAGATGTTCTGAATAAATATTTCATTTTTCTTATCACAAAAGAATGGGGGAATAGACTGCCATGCTAGGACTGAGCTTGGGCAAAGTGAAAAGGGCAGTGAATGGACATCAGAATAAGAAGAAGAAGGTGGACAGGTACTGGCTGTACAAAAGGACGATAAGTCACATGGACCAGATAAGCTGCTTCCAAGAGTCCTAAACAATGTAGCCAGTACACAGGCAAATCCAGTGCAGCAGAAGTGCCTGCCTAAGAACTGCAGAACCAAAATTAAGTAAAGAACGCTTACTACCTCTGTGCCTTGAGATGCAAGTTCCCTTAAACCAGCAGTTCCAATCAAAAGGAAAAATATAAAAAATCTCAGAAAAGGTCCGCAAACAACCAGAAGGTTTTATTAAACAAATCCAACAGTATGATATTCAACAGTTAAGCGCTTTCACTTGCTCCACGGCAAGCTTCATCAGAACTCTGATAAATGGACCTTTTAGCATTTAAATAAACTATTTTTATTCATAATTGTTAATTTTTCACTTCAATTTTATATATATTGGAATAGTTTATACATATATCTTATACATATATGAGCTGATTGTATATGAGTAGTTGCCAGCACAAGTTGTTCTCAATATGCAACTCGTTGCTTGCAAGTTCTTTTATTAGTCACATATATGTTTATAGTGTTTTTACAGGATACAATTTACAGATGCAGCAGCTTATTAGAATGTCAAATTTTGATATCATATTCATACATGTTTTTGTGGCATTTTTTTGGCAACTGGAGACATGCATGATATTTTATTTCAGTTGTTTGTATCTATGTGACGGTTGGATGTTGGTTCATTATAATGTAATATGTCTTTAAAAACATAATTTTTCAGTTAGCGCTTTTGGCGCCAAATAGTTTATTTAAATGCTAAAAGGTCCATTTATCAGAGTTCTGATGAGGCTTGCCGTTGAGCAAGTGAAAGCGCTTAACTGTTGAATATCATACTGTTGGATTTATTCAATAAAACCTTCTGATTGTTTGCGGACCTTTGCTGAGATTTTTTATATTTTTCCTTTTGATTGGAACTGCTGGTTTAAGGGAACTCGCGTCTCAAGGCACAGAGGTAGTAAGCGTTCTTTACCTAATATTGGTTCTGCAGTTTCAAGAATGTTTATCTGGCATTGTGCCTAAGAACTGGAAGATAGCAAGACTGGTATCCCTGTACAAAAGGGAAAGCAAGCCAGCTGTCAAGGTTGTCTGGACCTTATGTAGATAGACTCTATGCTTAACCTTTACACCTCTCATTCCAGGTCCTTGAGGCAGACACAACATTCATTTCTGTGATCACAACAACACCTGTACACCCAGTCACTCGCGAGCACACACACTCACATTCTCTGCAACATGTCTCACATTTATTTATTTTTGTATGCATATGTGCACTTGTCTAATACATGTGGATGACTGAAATAGATCCCTCTACTGTAACTGGGACACAGAAGCACAACCTGAACTAGAAGATGCAATGTTGAACAGAATAAAGCTAACGGAATGTTGAAGCAATAAAAGAGTAATACAGCGGTACTGCAGACATTCATGAGCAATCACTGCCTGCTAACTGCTGCTCAGTTTGTTTACATGTAGTTTATACAGAAGTTAAGTGTGCTCATTAATCTCACGATCAACCTAAGATCCATCTTGCTCTATATGTATCTTATTATTTGTAGAAGATAAACAATATAGCGACTGATTTTGAAGTCCATTTCAGTAAATGTAAGAGAAATTAGAATACAAATGAAAAAAAAAAGAACTGAGTTGCTGATGTTCTATATGTCTGAAAGTTTACTTTAGCAGGCCTCTCCAGAGGAGGTGTTAGTGCGGTTGTATCAAACTAAGTCAATCAAATTTATCAAAATGTGTTAAACAATATACACTGGTTAAATAAGGATAAATGCATCTATTTAAAAGGATTCAGCTTTACATAAAAAGAGTGCTGTCACAAATGTGATAAGTAACATACAAGAAAGTGTGTAAGGTCATGACCCGCATATCATTCTTGCAGCTGCATTAGGAAGATAAATGATGGGACAGTGCTGCAGAGGCCCTGATGGGGGATAGCCATGTGGAATGTATATTTTTAAAAATAATATGGTGATACTTTTAATGCATGCTTATACTCTGAGAAAGTCTCTCAGAACAGGCATCAGCTGTAGGGCCACAGCAGGATCCAAATGCAAAGAATTCCAAGCAGTACAGCACTGAGGGGAGCAGCACCGAGGAGAGCTACCCCAATGTCTCCTTTCAGGCTGCAAACACCAGCTTCAGAAAAGAAGGCAGCTTCCTATAGTTTTATCACAGTATATTAACTTCCCCAGTCATTAAATGAACATACGCATTTTGAAGATGCAACTAAATACCTGCAGTTCTTAATGAATTACTAAAAGCAGTTCAAAGCATCTCCTTGTGGCATTAACTCCAGTTACACAAGATCAGAGTCAAAGGGACAAAAACATTGGAAACTACAGTGAATTTTTGTACTTACTGATGCAGGTTTTACTGTCCTAGCAACAGCAGTTGAGAGGCATATTTTGTTAGCTGTTCCGTTTTTGCTCTTGTGCAACAATGCTGCGATGTGCTGGGACTTAACTGTGCGTGGCCATTTATTCTTTGTGTGCCCTACACTTTCTGGGTAAACTATTACTTTGTGGTAGTTGAGCTGTTATTCTGACATCTGCAGACTTGAAGATTCACAGCTGTGTAGCATATCTAACAGAATAATGGTATGTTTTGTATTACTATACTAGCGACACTAATATGTTAAACAATCCTCAATGTCCCTTTTTCACAAGCTAAAATAAATTACCTTGAATGGTAGAATTTTGCAATACAGTTTATTAAAGAGTACAGATTTTACACTGTCCCTTTGATTATGTACTTATATTTTTCCATTATTTTTTGTCGAGGCTCCTCTACTCAAGCTCGAGGTGAACTTACTCGAGTGTCAGTACAATTCCTAAAAAAATATGAATAGCGTAATGCCAAATGCTGTTTCCAATAGGAAATCATTGCCAGTGTGGTTTCTAAGTGTGCATCGACAATTAATTACTTGTTTAGAGAGATTTCTTCTTTCTTCAAGTTAGTGCAGCCATGGAGTTGGTATATATGAGTTCAGGGAGGAGGGGGGCTGCAGAGAGTTTTGCCCCTCTTCAAAAAAACTCTTAAAAATTGATTTTTTTTCACCCTTCTGATTTTCAAGGATTTTTTTTTTCATTCTGTTGTCTCATCGGCTTCTAGGAAGTCAGCACTTCACAGTAAAAACTTTTTGTCACTTTATGTCTTTAAACTTGCATTTCTAAGTAATATCCCACAGTTCTACAAGAAGCTGGAAGTGTTATGTGTTATTTGGTATTCAAATTTTATGCTAACTAGATGTCCAGATTTTTGGCTGAATGTACCTACTTTTCAAGGGCCTTTGTATGCATTTTCATTGTTTGCTGGTTGAGACAGATAGATTATTTATGCATAACACTACGATTTTTGCCCTCATATTGTTCCTTGCAAATTGATTGTTTTTTTCTTTCTGTAAGGTATAACCTGTATAAGTGTATAGCTCTTGTTAAATAAGGAAAGTAAGTACATACAAACAGTCTGTACTATATTCACTGCATGCAATCTACTGTATGAAGACATTCTCTTCTGAAGAATAAGAAAACACTCCTCTTTCTGACTCTCTCATGATTTTTAAAGTCCTGTACTATGATTTTTAATAGTTAGAGGTTAAGAGATATGTAAGCCACAAAGGGAGTGAGAAAGAGTGCCTAATATCTAGTGACTGAGAGGCAAGCCAGCCTCCATCTTACTACTTTTGCAGAAGGTCTCAAGGTGTACATAAGAGATTCACCTTTCTGTTATTTGTAGGAGATATTCAGGATAAAGTAATACACTTTCAGCAAACACATCAAGTCCTTCACAAGCAGACAAATGTTACCCATCATTGTCTTTCCTGTAGGCACCCTCAGATGTGTATGCAGAAGAAAACCACCAGCATGAATGCCTCTTTTGGCCTTAAATAGCACCTTTGTCCAATCATAAACTGTACTTCTTTCTTTCTGTTCCTTCAAGAACAAAACAAAGAAAAGTCTGTGTTTTCTTGCCTGGCAATCTGTTAATAAAACTGTTGTTATACTTTCAAAGATTTTTTGCATGGGGGGTTTTGATCTCCTGCATCCCATAGCTGAATGATGAAAATTGTCAGTGAGTAGAAGGTCAAATGTTATGAATGCTGTTGCAGGAGATAATGCATGTCTCTTCTCTCACTCTCACTTTTTATCTCCCTGTCTCAAATCTCACTTTCTCTCTCTTTCTGACTGTCATTGTCTGTTCTCATGGGGGTACTTCTCAGAGGTGTACTGTCTTGCCCTGTCAGCAAGACTACATTAAAGCTACAAAGAGGTCTGTTATTCCTGACAGATACACAGCTGACGTACTTCTGTGTTTCGTGCTTAGTTTGTATATGTAAGTTCTTTTCTGCTTGTTTTAGTCCAGATATCCACAATAGTAACTTCTTTTTGTGATACCAATGTTCATTGTCTGAATAAGTAAAGTTCCTGCTCATCTATAATTAAAATCATTTGCTGAGTGCTTGGTATGTAAGTTTTATCACATGCCTCACCCACAGTCCTTTGCATTGTTTTCATTTTCTTTGCATTCACTTTATGATCCCTGTGGTAATATTATATCTGCCATAATGTTCTTTAGACAGTCTCACTTTACCTCACCACCGTTGGATCATCTGGGTGTTTATGAGGTACAGGTGTAGTAGTACTTTGTTTCTTTTGTGTATGACAATGTATTTTCAGGTGATTTTTTTTCTTTTTCCACTGGATCCATTCCCCCTCCACAACTGATCATATATCTACAGACACTGCCCCACCAATCCATTTTAACAGATCTGATGATAACCCATCAGTAGAAGACAGTAGAATAAATAATCACCCCATCCCAAACACCTCATAAGAGTTCCTTGGCCTCAATTTATGATCCAGCAGTAATGGACAACACACAGTTCACAGATAAAGTAGAAAGCACTCTTTGCGTTTTTTTTTTATTTATGATTTTTCCTACTTCGCCACTGAATCTATATTGCTCACAATGACTGCCTGCTTAATACCACTGCACATGCATTTTAAGACCTACTTGCATTTTCCCTTTTTCTTATTGCTGACTCTCTGTTGCCATGGATACAACAAGCCACTCCCAGTAAGCCCAGTAAGTCATATGAGAGGAAACATAAATGGTTACTAAAGTAAATGGCTCAAGGAAGACTATAACGTCTTTTGAAGCTGGGGAAGTGCACCGAAGATATAGGATGTGACAAGATTTGTACTTTGTGCGTCTCCCAATGTTTGTCAACTTCTCTGTTGCCTCAGGCTCCTGTCGTTAACGTCAACACTTTCAGAAATCAATGGCTGTTGTGCACACGTCTACGTGACTGAGCTGTCTTACCCCTCCAGAAGCAATGAGTACAAATCCACTGCTTAGTGTTGTAAGTCCTGTCTGCCTAGTCACTTTGTTCTCTAACACTGTGATCAGTGGTAATTTTATTACTGCACTGTTCTTGTGGTTATTTTACAGTACCGTTATGCACATTCTATGATGTCAGTCACTGTCATTTATATTATAGTGTAATTGTCTCTTTATGTACCCTAAGCTGCAAAAAGTGTATTAGTCCAAGGATAAACCTACCTGATTATTAAAATCATAACTCCTAACACTGAAAAAAAACTGTCTGGATCCAAAGTCATAACCATACTTCTCAACCTTTTAAGGCAAGAAATCTGGACAGAGTCTGACAAAATGGGGGGACAAAGGCCCAAAAATAGGGACATATTTTAAAAACATTTCTTATAAACTTAGAAAGTTGCTAGAGTAACAGGGTTTGTTTTAACATACATTTTCTGAAGTATATGAAGTCCAAAACTCAAATGCATGACATTATTTAGTGACTTCAGTCCTCGGATCATCCTAGTGATTTGCCAGAAAACCATACATTTTATGAAGTACAGACCAAAATATCAGCCAGAATTCTGGACATTCATCTGGACAGTTGAGAGGCAGTTTTTGTATTACAGTTTGCTTATAACTAAGTTAAGGAAAGGTGCTCTGATGCAGTGAAAGTTTACTGATTTTTATTTTTTTACAGGCAGCACTATGCTCCTTTAGCTGGAACTATTAAGTATGGTGAGCAGTGGAGTATTTTAGATTTCAACACCACAGTAAACCTGAGTACTAAAAAGGAACATTCTGCAGAACACATTGAAATGCCATACAAAAATAAAGTGTGCCTCACATTGTAGCCAGGCATGTCTTGCTCCCCCATTACATCATAAAGTATAAGCAAACCTGTGAATGTTATCAGTGAGGCACAGACCTACTGTCTACCTCTGTGGAGCACTGCCAGTTAAAATCAGCACAGAACCACATTCAAAAATATTTTCTACAGACTTCTTAATGCTGATGACAAGCGAGTGCATATGTTTCCCTTTCATCTTTCACAAGGAGCTTCTCTGGTGGGTTAAAAGTAGTTTCATGTTGGTTTAGTTGATATGAAAACCAAGTAGTAAAGCAGCCTACAAATGTACTGACCAGATTTAGAGGCCCTTCACGAATATGAATGTTGCCTTATGCAACTTTGGGACCAGAAGACTGTAAACCACTGAAACAAGGAAGTCTGTGATCCCATTGATAATATAAATTACATTTGCAGATCCACAAGACAGTAGCGGGCAGGTATCATATTGCTACCTGGGGAGTACATTACTTCCAGTATGCTATTTCCCTTCTTAAGTGCTGTGAGTGCCAGAAGTACATGGTAGTTTTGTTATCACACATTTTTGCAAATGGCTGCCCCACACACTTTATGCAGAGGTATATGCCTTTCTTTTTGCCTGTGCTGGGGACAGGCAGAGAGTGTTGTCTAATTTCTCCCTAAATTTGCCTTCAGTAAGCACACTGTTGAGTATGTTAAGACTTTATCACCCGGCTGATACACCAGTGACCTAGGCTATTGTGTAAAATGTAAGTCACTGATGCTGCAAACTCACAACAAAAACAAAAAGGAAGCCATAGGAATGAAGTTTATCTACTTCTATTACAAAATAAAGTTCCATAATTCTGTCTTCTACCATTTTAAACTAAGTTGTTAAATTCTAACAAACTATTTTGAAGCCCCACCATTACAGAAAATGCTCCCATCATAGAATACATCCTGTTTTTATAATATTTTCTTACAGGTATTTTAACATATCTACACAGTGAGTATGTATTGCTTCAATGATTTTTCAGTGGAAGGCTTTCCATTAAGTATTTGTTTTCATATTTCCTCATGTTAGACTTCTTGCACTCCAAGACTGCCATGTGCCACAATGTGCATATTGCCATGGCTATGATTGCCACATGCCACACTGTCAACGCCATCACGATGGCCATGACTGCCATTTGCCACACTGTACATATATCACATATTCATCCAAAGCACTCCTAGGAATGGGCTGTAATATCGCAGCATGTGCTCAAAAATAGCAGAACTCACCCAACACTCAGAAATGAAAAAGCAAGTTTACACTTTCATTAGGACATGCTTTTTATCTTCCAAGTTTGTGTTTAATCTTTTCTGCTTATGTATTGGACATTTCAGTATATTTCATTTATTTAGACCTATTTCTCATTATTACATTATCTCATTTATTTAAACTTATTTCTCACTATTAAAGCTCACTGAATAGTAAAATAGTTGACTGTAACTAGTTTTGTCTGTATATAATGTCACTTTTCATATTGCTGTTAGCACTATTCACATTTCATTTTTGTAGACTATTGCTCTGTCGCCACACTTTTATCCAGCATTCCTACGGGAAGAATTCTTTTAACTCATTTGGTTTTATGTAGTAAAGCTTTTGAACGCAAGTGCAGATAATAGAGATAAATGAATGCAGTTGTGATGCTACTACAAAATATGCATATGAGGTAGATATTTGACCCTCCTTCAATCATCCAGTCCACTGTTTTAAGAGATCATTCACCCTCATTTTCTTATGTAAAGGTTTTACAAACTTTTCCAGTGTGAAAAATAAAGTTCTTGGAGGCTTATCACTGTTGAATTCATAAAAATGTTCCAGAGTACAGACAGTATTCCATGTTGTCACAAGGACAAAGTCTTTGAATTACCAAATCACTGTTGTGCCCTTAAGTAACCTCAGACCTGATTAACTGCACACTACAGCTGCCTTTATGAATCTGTGCACTGAACAGCAGTATTGGGTTCTACTGATCTTCTAAAAGCTTAACTAATATAATTTCAATTCTCAAGTTTCTAATCACCCATATAACACAATGCAGTGATTCCTAGACAATGAGGCACAAACCAATCCCTGTATTTCCTCTTGTTTATATTTAGTTTTAGTAGCACATTGCTTGACCTGGTTTTAGCCCTCTGGAGAATGCACTGCAGAGATAGTGTTTCGAAAAGGGTTGTGTGCCGTGAAGGCCAGACAACAATCACTTTCTAGAAAGCTGCATCTTACTGCCTACAAAGAGAAGTCCCTTAACCTACAAACCTTATACTTTGTAGTGCCACTACTGCTGCTTGTCCTTCAGATGACATGTGAAAAGTACAGTTTTGTACCTACCATAAATGTAGATGTCCGATAGATATGCAACTGCAGTCCTGACATATGGGTTGTCCTGCCTCAGGGCAGGCCTCGGCCGGCCGGATTCCAAAGTCTGGGGTCCCGGCAGCTGATGTCTCCTCTTCCCCAGCTGCGACTATAAATAAAAGAGAAAACAAAAGCATTCTTCAGCTTCAGTGTTTCTGTGCCAGGTGCCCAGTGCCAGGGGCTAAATTAGAGAATGGATAAAATTCCAGACATGCACAATAGTAACAAACAATATAACAATAAAAACCTACCCCCAAGTTACCTACTGAAAGTGGGATGGAAATAAAAATTACAGAGGGGGAGGAGAGGAGGGGTAGGAGGGAGGATCGTAGACTCATGATATGATCTGACATTCACATAGGTATTTACTGTACTATGGTACTATGTCCTTCAAGAATGCAACTGACAGTCCTGACATGGTGAATAAATACAAGAGGGGTTTTCGGGGTGGTAAAAAAGAAGGAAAAAGATGGCGAATGTAAATGCCCTTATGGGAGTAGCAAAATGCTGCTCGGGATGATCTGGCAAGGTGGGGCAGGTTGTATGTATGCATTCTAGCCAGGTTGGCTCCCATGTAGGCTTTCCTTTGTGCATGGGCTCTATAGCCAAAGTGGGAGTGTGCTGGCTATGGCTATGGCCTGGGTGGAGCTGGCTATGAAGGAGGTGGCACACCTTTTCCATGAGTAGGAGCATTGTTTCTTTGGCAGTCCAATCCATTTGATCTTGTTTATTTTTGATTGCCAGTCCTTCAGAACTGTTTGCAGCTTCTTTTGGTTTTTACACTGTCAATTTTTCTGCTGGCCTTTGTTCTGTCCAAGTAGTAGCTGCAGAATTTTCTGCGTATCCAGTTTGCAAGAATTTTTTCCTTATTTTGAGGATTGAAACAAGAAAAGGAGCAGGTTTTTTGATTTACAGAGGATTGGTGATTAAAGATTTTGGCATGAATTGATAATTAAAGAATGGAGAAACTGCCATGCTGAGATGAGAAGCCTGGTGACTCTGCTCTTGAGGCCTGAAGGTTCTTGTTGCTGAAGCTAACAGGAGGCTGAGGTTCCAGGAAACTGCTTTTTCAAGGAAAGGAAGAGGAAATTGGTTTTTTGAAGAGCACTTTTCCAAGCAAGAGGTGGTGTCCCATGCAGAGTTTTGGTTGGGAGGTGGGAGGTTTGGTCTGTCTTTTTCAAGGATGTCTTAACTGTATGGATGAAAGGATGATTTTTAGGTGGACTGCTGAAGTGTATTTTTGTGAATGGAAGAAGAATAGCTTATGGAAAGTATTTCTGCCAAGTGGAAGAATATCTCTGGCAAGCTATGAAGTATTAGTGGCATGTATGGTACTGGTGCATCAGGAATTCTGTTGGCATCATTGGGCTTGAATAAGTTTTTCTCTGAAAGGCCCGCTTCATTCCAGTCTGATCTTCTTTTTTCTTTGGGGAACTTTGGATGGGAAGTGATGGGTGCTTGCAACTGCAATGTTTGCAGGTTCTGGTGTAATGTTTGTAGGTTGTCTGTGACCGCCCTGGTAGGTTTGCAGAGGCCATTGGCCAAGGCCATTGGAGGCAGGGGATACTGCTTTTAGCAGGGGCTGCTGAGTAGTAATGGATATGCTCGGCTTTGCCAAAATACCTTTCTGCTTGAGCTAATCTGGATAATGGAAAAGACTTTCCTGGTGGATCTTCAGTAACACCTTAATACCTTGTGAGGTAATGCCAGGATTGAGGATGAAGATTCCTCAGTAATGAGAGCACAAGGAGTCCAGGCCTGATGATGCAGGTTCCTCAGCAGAAGTTCTTGGATCCATGATTCTATGATGAGGGGTGTGTCTTCCCATCCGCCTTCTATTGCATCCATTGTGTGTGAAAAATGTTTCTGAAAATGTCTCCATGTTCATGCCTGGTCTTAGGGTCCAAATGTTAGGATGCTTAGGAGAACTTCCCAAGACCCTGGAACAAACTGCGGACAAAGCTTAAGTGCAGTTTCGCAAAGTTTCATTCCCTAGTTATTGTTAGTCTGCAGAGTTGGGCTTCAGTGTTAGAAGCCCTGTAAAAATTATTGTTTATTTAGACACAGGTCTTGGTTTGTCTGCATTAGCTTCATTAGATTTGACAGGCTGGTCATTTTTCGGCCTCTGATCCACCATGAATCACCGCCAACACTTTGATGCATTCCATCCGGCATCTATGCATTGTTGCTAGATTATCTGTTGCTTGCATTACCGATCTGGATGCTCTGTTGTAAATGGTTTGACTTTCTACTCTTGTTGTTGGGACTATTGAAGGTTTGTTTGCTTGGTTTGCTTTGCTTTACCTTGTTTGACCACAATGCCTTCTTTGATTTTGTACTTGTGTTCTTTTAAATTGTTCTACCTTGTAGCTGTGTTGAACTGAGACACTTTTTAGGGTACAATCATGTAGTTGTCATGTGTATCTTTCTTGAACTATCAGGTAATGAAGTAAGATTCCATATGGATTGGGGCCCGCAGTTTGGAAGCCGTCATGTGTGAGGGCTCTCTGTGAGCTTTGAAGTAAAATGGTCTGTGTTCTTGATTTTTGAAGCCATTTTGTGTGTATTTGTGTCCAGTTTGCAGTTTAATCCAATGAAATTATCTCATGCTTGATTGCTTGAGTGTTGATTTTTGACAGATTGTCCCAATAGCCTGTAGTAGGTGTAATTATGAATTTTACGCCTTTATCAAGGCTTGCTTTGAATATTCTTTGTATAGTATAAAGTAGCCAGGTAAGGCAGGGTGACATGTTTGTACTCTTGAGTCTGTAATGCAATTACTGAGTCATTTCATTTCGCAGGACTCCTCTGGATAGTAGATAAGCCAAACGGCAGTAATGCTGATAACCTGATTGCCAGAGCAGCTGCAAGAAATCTTGAGTCGCCAAGATCTGCTGACTTGGACATGCAGGCATGCCCAGAGTGATGTCCCAGAAGAACCGTAGCCAAGACTTTGCCTTGCATCATGGGAAGACAGTGTAACGACGCCAGCATTTGTTTGAAAGGCAGGAAGAGAAGTGTTTAGATTGCGGACAAGTCCAGTTTTTGCTTTTTGAGTTTCTTTTTTTCTTGAGTTTGTCCAATCTTGAGGTTCCCTTGTCCCTTTCTCCTGGTCCCGTTTTTTCACCTAAACAGGTTTGAAATCTGTATGAACTTGTTCTGCCCGATGATTTGCAGGCATTTTTTGATTTGTTGTGGGTTTGCGTGTTTTGATGGTAAGGAACCTGGTAACTGCTTGTTGGTTTTTGTGTCAAATCATTTGTCCTGTTTGTTGTCGTGTTACCCTGAAAAATATTCTTTATTTTCCACCCAGTTGCTTTCCACCTTGGTTGGTTTCTCTGTTTTTGTCAAGTCATTCTGATCAGACTGTGGAGATTTTCCAATCTTCCCTGTGGAGTTTCTGATTAGTTGCTTCCCATTTGTCCTGTAGTTTCCTGCCATTGGGTGCCTGGGTGAAAGACCTGGAGATGTTTTTCTACCCTTCGAACTTCGTTTTAGACTTGCCACTGAAGGCTGTCGCACAAACCTCTGTGCAGAACGCCTGGAGTCTCCTGGAGACCGTTTTTGGCTGTTAGTACTTGGACAATCTTTGGCAACACCTGTTCTTTATTATCACCAACAGTCTGATTTTTCCAGCCTACTTTTGCAGAGAAATGCCAGCTTCTTATCTTTCAATGCCACTTCTTCTAGGAGCTTTAATTTTGAGATGATGTGGCAATGCTAGTTGTTTCCATGAGGCTGCCTACGCATGATGGCCCCACTATCGCTGCCTGAGAAAAAACCTGCTGAGTTCATATGCACAAACTTAAAATGGCCTTTAACCCTCTGAGGCAGAGGAGGTTTAGGAACTTTTCCGCAACCATGAATCAAGAACCTAGATTACCTATCTACATCTGAAACAGACACAAGCGCCTCCTTAAGCCCATCAGTTGAGGTATAAAATTTTGCAAAATCTTCCTCCTAGAGAATCCGTCTGGCGGGCAAGGGGTTTTGGACCCAACTTTTTTCTTTTGGGTCCCTGGAGGTTTGGGGTTCAGGTGGAGGTAGGCCAGAGATGCATATGTGTTGGAGGAACCCTGTAATAGCCTGTTGGCTTGAAGAGGGCAGGAGCCAGAGCAACAGTTGAGCACGAGGGTCTGCTCGGCCTGTTGTGAATCCTGAGCCTGACACTGCGCCCAAAGGCCCTGGTGGTTCTTTAAGGAAAGTCCAATCCTTTTCCTGAGAGCAAGAGGATGGAGAAGGGGCCTGTAATGAAGAATGGTGGTGGCACTTCCCGAGAGCCTTCTCCATGGCGCAGAGGGAATGGATTAATCTGGCTCAGGAGGGGGAAGGCCTGGAAGGGAATCTGGATCTGAGAAGAAGATCCTGTTGAGGAGATCATCCGAGCAATCCCAGTCAGTCTCTGGAACCCTAAACCCTGGATGGGGGAATGGCTGAGGGCTCCTGGCCTGACATCCCTCAGAAGCCTTCTGACGTTAAAATTAGATCTGGCTCAAAATCTATGATGGCCTTCATTATCAGCTGAACCCTGGTGCCTGGAGCTGCCCGTGGAGCCTTAGCCTGATGGCCTGGTTAGCACGGCAGTAAAAGCTGCCTGTGGTTTACTGAGGCCTCCCTGCCAACAAATTAGAGTAGAGTTATGAGCCTTTGAGCTGCGTGCAGTAAAGTGTGTTGGTGTAATGATGAAGGAGGGTGAAATCAAAGGCCAGTACCTCCATTCCCTGGGGAGTAACGTTATCCACCGGTATGGTGTCAGGTAAGTCCGTCACAAGGCTTCCGGGCAAGTCGAACAATGTGTCGTGTCAGCAGGGAAAATCTGATCAAAGCGGTGAAGCTGCAAAAGACGCCTTTGAAATGCACCCGGCGTGGTTGCGACGGTGCGCACTCGCTGGGCAAAAGCCGTGTGTCGTCGTTCCTCCGGCGGTGTTGCGTCTGAGAAAGTGCGGCCTTTGATATAGACAAATTTTCCAGGCCGAGACGCCGTGTGCCGCGCCTAATGTTTTGCAAAAGTGAGAAGCAAAGGCAGCACAGGCCTGATAATTAGGCGCAGAGTAACAATAGGAAGGCAAGCAGCGCCCCACACTTATGGGCAAGGCAAGGCCCAGCAGACAGGCAGTTTGATGTGACATCAGGTTGAAAAGACACAGGGAGCTGAGAGCAGAACCGCTTTTGCTTTACTTAAGTTTGCTGAGAAATCAACTAAACAAGAGACCAGACGTTCGCTTGCGCTTCACCACTGCTGCGGCCCCAGTAACCCAGGAGCAGACAGCTGGTCATGATCACAATCTGAGGTCCCATCTGCCTAAGTAGGTGGTAGCTCAGGTGGATGCAGCGGCACCTATCAAAAAGAGGAGGCAAAGTTCCCCGATGCCCTGCCCAAATTTCCCCTAGTAGTACAAATATCATCTCAGATCTACCCTAAAAAGAGGCTACTAGCCTGGTGAGACTAAGCTGGTCGACAAAAGATAACTAAAAATAAAAAAATAAATAAATAAATTGTCTTTGTAAGAAATCATTGCACTTCCTCTAGTGATATTAAGTGTTTTATTAGATAGGTACAAACGCCGGAAGTGTACACTGCAGCTGGCAAATGGGTTCATAAGTTTAAACTAAGCAAAATGCCATCTAAGCTTTTTTTGAAACAAACTACTAGATTCGCTAGTACCACCCAGCTAGGTTGCTCCATTATCTGTAAGGACTGGAGGGGTTAGATCTGAAGTACATTTGCAGTTTCCAATCCCTTCATCTAAGTTAGATTTGAAGATAATGAGAGATGGGCTTTGCTTTAAGAAAGAGGGAGTTTGCTCCAGATGTGCAAAATTATTTGGTAGAGATATCTGTCCTATTTATGTTGCAGTATAGATTTAGGTCCCTTGATCTTTATTTGTGGCTATGTAGTAGATCAAGCAGGACTGAGCCATTTAAAGCTTTATATAGCTCAACCCATAGGGGTATGTAGGAGACAGACAAGAGACGTGACTTTTAAAAGTTTTCGGTGATGTGGGGAGTTCACACCCAAGTGAGGAACTGCTGGGCTTTTTCAAGTTGGCTTCGATTTTTGGACAGATGCATATCAAACAGTACATTTTACTCGAGCATGGCTCTAATAAAGAACAAGTAGAAGGCAAAGATGATCTTTTTTGACTAAGGGCAGATGCCTTTAGTCATCAGTTGGGTGAGGCAGAAGACCTTTCTAATAGCAGTGGTTATGTGGTAATGAAAGGAGAGTCTGTTATCCACAAAGTTGCTCGGGAATCTAATGAAAGAATCTGTTTAAGGGGGTGTTACTTAAGAGGTAGGTGGGAAAGAGTTCTTGTTTCGCAAGCCGTACAATTCTATATTTACTGGTGTTCAGCTTTAGACCATGATCTTGACACCATAAATTTGTTAGAGTTAGCCTTTGTTAGAGGATCTGAGTGCTTTCAAGGGAGATGATGATGTCTCCAGTCTTGCAAACATCTGTGAACGTGGTCAGCCAAAGCCTTTTAATGTCAGATTTGACACCAAAGAAGCAGATACCAAATAGACGTGGTTGCCAATAGAGTCATGTTGTACACCACTGGTAGTGAGTCTCATGGAGGATAGTATGCATGAATGCCAAGTGTCAGTGAGTCAGAAGGTAATCCAGTGAGTTACAGAGAGATTTACATTGAGTTTGACCAGATGACAACGATACCAAAATAATGTACAGTGTCAAAAGCCTTAGCTGAATAGATGCAATTGTGTGCATGAAGTTGCCCTTACCTAACACTTCTGTAACTCTTTCAAAGATGTAAACTATGTTTAATAATCAAGACATCCATCTTAAAAAGCCAAAAGGGTTAAGGTGTTGGGATTGTAGGCTCTTTATGTCTATGTTTATGTGGTCCATGACAATGTATTCCATTACCTTGTAATTGATGTTGGTGAGGCTGAGAGGTGTATAGTTGCCAAGGCCAGTGGTATGAGAGGAATGAATACAGCTTTTCTCCAGGCTTCTGGTAGGTACTAAGGGGAGAAACTGTGATTGAGCAGTTTAAGGAGAATGTCTGATACAGAGTGTTTCATATTGACTGGAAAACAACCTGGTATGTTTTTTGGAACCACAGAGCTGGGGTCTATATCACGTTGTTGAACTCTTAAAAGTTTGAACGTCATAAGATTGACACCATAATCGAACTTTTAAAAGTTAAAACATTTCAACGGAGATCTCTGTACAGTGCGGAATGGCAAGATTTCCCTTTTCTGCACTGTAGTGCGATCTCGGAGTTGGTATATTTAAAGAGCGGGGGATGTGGGGGGTGCAGGTGGGCTTGCCTCCTTGCTTAAACCGTTCAGGTAGGTTTTTTCTTTGGTTTATTTTTTTTATTACATTTTCGAACTTTTAAAAGTTCAATCATATGGTGTTGACCATATGACGTTCGAACTTTAAAAGTTAGATTATGTAATATAGACGCTAGAGCTGGTATCCTTTGTTTTTGAACAATGTAGTGTGTTCAGTATCTGTTCAGAAGTAATTTCTGGGGAAGTGGGGGGCATAGACTAGATACTTTGCATTGGGAAGTTTGGAAGTAACATAACAGAGAAGTTGGAGCTGAATTTATTTGCAAATATATTATCTTCAGGGTTTGATTGAGTAATGCCATCAGAGATAATCTCAATGCTAGGTATAATATCGCAGATTCTTTAAATACTTTAAGAAGGTCTTGTGGTTGCTAATGTATCAATTTTAGTTCATAATTAGCTCTGTAGGATTTTATTTTTGCTCCTTTGTTTTTTGATAACTGTTATGAGGTCAATTATAGCATGCTGCATTTTTGTTCTTTTATTTAGGGCTATGAGCTTTTTTCCTTTTATTGTAGAGCTCTTTTATAGTTGAGTTCCATTAAACAGATGTTTCAAATACACTGTAAAATGACATTATTCAAATACATTGTTTCAAATGTTGGAGTTCTATTTGTGGAAACAGTTATATGAGCCTCTATGCAAGAGATGTGAAAGGAGTGTAAACTTTGGGTATATGCAGCAATATTTTTATAGGGTCATCAAGGGGTAGGGACTAATCATCTCAAATCATCATTGAGCACACAAAACTAGTTGTTGAGAATTCTCTAAAAAATAATTGGTTTGGGCCTAATGGTGAATAACAGGCACATTTATTTTATGGTTCATCCTGATAATCCATTTCACATTAAATGCCTTCCTAACCACTGTAGCAATACTTTGATTAAAGCTAAGGTTATTATCTTTAAATGTGCCTAGATTATTAATAACTTTCAGTTTACTTGCATCAACCAAGTAAACTGAAAGTCATAAATAAACTAGGCACACTTAGAGATAATAACCTTAGCTTTAATCAAAGTATTGCTACAGTGGTTAGGAAGGCCAAGCAGCGGTGGTGCAGTGGTAGAGTTGTTGCCTCAGAGCAAGAGGTTCTCCCGTTCAATTCTCAGCTGGAGTGCCTTCTGTGTGGGGTCTGCATGTCCTCCCCGTGGTCGAGTGGCATTCGAAAGAAATGTGTGAATGGGCGTGCCTTTGTTGAAGGTTGGGCGTTGGTCTGGCACCTCGGCACCGTAAAAATCTACTGCCAATCATTAACAGACCGGAGTTCCGCTGTGGCGACCCCTAAACGAGAAAAACCAAAAGAAGAAGTTTACTTGCATCAACCTCAGTCCACAAATATACAAATCTCCCTTCTGCTTCTTGTTTTACACCTTTAAGTGACCCAAGCTAAGATGATAATCTGTTGAATTACTGAATTCTGGGTGAAGAAGAGACTTACATTTCCCTTTGCTATGTTTCTGGCCCTTCTTCTGGTCTTGTAGTTGTCATTGTAAAATTTTTTTTACTCTATATTTTATAACCCCATTAATTTTTGTGTCATCTTCAAGAAAAAAAAAGTTGTTTTTGAATTTCATATGAGTGAAGCCTTTACATTTAAGACTATTTACAAAAATGCATTGCTTCAAAACAGAAGAAGTCTTGTTTCCAGTAAAAGATTTGCTTGAGGCAAATAACATGCTTTGTAATTTTGTACTTGCCTAATGTGAGAATTAAAGTCATTCTTACAATCATATCTCTTAAACTCTTAGAGCAAGAAATCTGGACAAAGCTATGAATAAAAGTGGGTCAAAGGCCCAGAAATAGGGACAATTTTTAAATATTGTTCTTACAAACTTAGAAAGTTAATAGAATAGCAGGTTTTGTATTAGCATTAATTTTCTGAAGCATATGAAGCCTGAAAATCAAATGTCTATCATTATTTTTCTAACTTCAGTCTTTAATGATGTGTCACTAATTTGCCAGAAAACCATGATTTTATGAAAAACAGGCAAAACATCTGAGGCCAAAATCTGGATATTCTGAAAGTCTGTACAGCTGACAGGTATCCTTACAATCTGTTTATTTATACAAAAATAAAACAGTTTTCTTGCACTGTTAAAGCTGACGAGGAATACTACATGTAGCTTCAGATCCTCTTGCTTAACTTGCTTTCTATAAACATATGTTTTGATTTAATGAGACGTATACATTAGAAGGCCATCATTAACTATGTATTACAGGCCCCATCGAGGCTATACGCCTAATGATGTGATGACCCATGTCCTTTAAAGCTCTAATTCAAGAGTATTATCTAGAAACAAGTATAACCAACCAACAAAATATTTACTTTTATGATTAGTAAGCATCATATTATCCATAAACATAATGGTAGACAGAAACCGCTCAATTATTCAAATATACCCATTTCCCCACCAAATACATGTAGCAGATCCTGTAAGCTGACTTCATGCTTTGCTGCCTTCCCCAGCCTTGTTGATACATACTTTATGTCTATCTTATCCATTTATTGAGTAAACAGCAAAGGAGAGAGAGTGAGAGAGAGAGAGAAATAAGGAAAGGGAATGAACGTACTGTATATACACCGTTAACTCTACTACTGCTATTCTTGACATGTCAGCCATCTTCTGATTATACTGCTTGTTGGATTTTTTATACATTATGTTGCTTGTTTCTTTCTTATGTTTATATTATTTTCTTACTTTTGTATTTTTTGTATATTTATATTACTCTTCCAGGCTGCATTTGAAAATGGTCCATCTGGATCAGTACTCTAACCCAGGTAACAAAGAACAAGTGCACACGTACATGCTTTCATAAAACTTCATTACTGTTATGACTCTAGTATCTCTTCAGGAAGTTTATCCAATTAATCTACCATGTATTCTGTAAAATAAAACTTCTCTGGGTCTCCCCTGAACCACTCACCTTATACGTTCACATTGCTGCCTGTTACTACATCTCTTTATTTGAAAGGTGACATTCACTTTGATTCCAACAGTTCCTTTCTTTACAAGTACTAAGTTTCTGACGTCACCATTTTGTAATCTTCCTTACAGACTGTAAGTGTTGAGCTTTTCTAGTCTCTTTGTGCTCTGCTTTCAGAGTGTTCACCACAATCGCACTTCTCTAACCTGCCTGCATTCTGTGAATTAGGGATGAATACTTTTTTCCTGCAGGAACCCCCAATCTACTTTCCTGGACTCCATTGTTGATTATTTATCTTTATGTCTTCTGATAGGAGTAGTCTGAGGTCTCTTTTTGCATTAGTTTTGTTAATTTTTCTCCCCTCAAAATGTTTTCTGTCTTCTTGGGATGCATTGTTTTACTGTTTGTTGACATTGTTTTTAAGCTACCAACCATACATAAGCATTTTTTCCCATTTGTTTTTTCATATGGGGTCGGGTTTTCACTTCAGTTTGTTAAAAGGGTACTTATTGGTATTAAAAGTTCTTCCCTTAGTTCTCTACAAACTGTAGGATGTATCCCATCAACTTCTGCCTTGCACACCTTTGTTTTTAAAGTCCTTTCAACATACTTTCTTCTTTGAAAAGAACTGGGTCAGTCTCCTTATGATAGTCGATTTTTCTGGCTGGATTTGGTGTATTCCCGCTCCTCTTTTTTCACAAATACTTAGTTAAGTATTAATTTAGAAAAACTGCTTTTCCCTCATCCTTCTCTACCCACTGCCCCCTCCAATATCCATTTTATTTTATAATCCCTACTTTTCATTTCCTTCCTCCATTTTGTTTCTATAAAATGCTTTAACTTAAATCTTTTATAAGGAGAAAACAACAATCTTATCGCAGATTAAGTCTTACTGACTCACCAAGCCTGTCTGTAAAACCTGTCCCTTAGATTAAAAATTAGACTTAGTTAATTAATAGCCTTTTTCCTCATCTTTCTCCTCTCCAGTGCTTTTCTAGTGAGCCACTCCTTGATCACAGAATTTCCATGTATTCATAATTTTCAATCAGAGCTCTCCGTCTCTCTCTCTCTCTCTCTCTCTGTGAAAAAAGTACTTATTCTCACTGTTTCTGACTTATCCCTTTTTAGATTTCACTTTCTTCTCCATGTAGATCTAATTTTTGAAACACATTATTGCCTTGGGCATTTCTCTTTCCCTTAAGATGAAAAAAAGAGAAAAAATAAAGTTCTGCCTTTGTAATTTCAGACTTGAAAAGTTTGCTTGACCTGGTTAATACAGAGCCCAGTGTTACTTAAATTTGAGCAGTATCATGTTCAAACTAATTTTTGAGTCTGATTCACAGACAACCCTTTTAGTGTCTTGAGGTATTTACTCCTGTTTGCCTTTGCAACAGTTTGCAAGCCCTACAAGCAATAAATTGTGAATTATTCAGGTTCCCAGGGGGTTATGTAGACCTAATGTATGCAACGTTTTTCAGACAGCATACCTCAAAGTGCTTTAACCACATATTCACAATAATTAGAACAACTCTAAAGTGATTCAATATGAAGCAGCAGCTAATCTGCACAGTGCTATCCTCACATGGCCTGACAATGCCCTGCACAAATTTTATGCGAAAAGGATTGCTGTCCAACATATCTTGAAAACTGCCCTGCTCTGCTTAAGAGGCAAGTATTGTAAGCAGCCTTCTGGCAATGGGTATCTGATGATAGACGAAGAAGCATAAAAAGTTAGAGAAAGAGTTTGTGACTGTTGATGAGAATACAAAGTAGTTTGCTAATTGTCCTGATTTGCAGGTTTATGGATCTGGTTATTAAATGGACAAGAGCAGTTTACAATGTCAGAAGTCTGTAAACTGTTAGAATATGTTAGATGGTCATCCTGGCTGGGTCAATGGAAATGGAAAGAGAAAGTGCTAGATAAGTGGCATAGGTGGAAGACCGATGAATGAAGGAAGCAAGAAAAAAGGATGGACTGGAGGAGTCAATGAATGAAGAGAAGTGCAGGAGTTAGCAGGGAGTTAGCACAGAGGATTAAGGCTCTGAGCTGTAACAAGCTGTTTCCTGTCATCAGCGGTATAGGGTTTGATTCCTTCAACCTCTATATTATTAATTTGGGCCTTTTGTATGACTAAGTCACTTAATTAAACAGCATTCTCAGGTTGCTTCTGAAAAGGGATTCTTGTGTAGAGTGGGCTTACCTGGTTAAAAAACAAATAAAAAAGAGTGGTATAAAGGAAATGAGGCATGCTGGTAATAAACAGTGACAAGACACAGATGGTATGAGTTAGCCTGGAAAAACACTGCCTAATTGCTAGAGTAGCAAGATGATGGAGAAAAAATATTATAGAATGCAATGTGGTTGCATTTTAAGAAGAAAGAAGAAATATCTGTGGTACTCTTTTTAGTTAAAGCTGCTAAAAGACACCAGGGTTTTTGTGTACATTCTGAAATGGTTGCAGCTTTTATAGAAGCAGAGATTAACTCAGTCACACATTAACTCCATGAGTTAAATAACCCAAATTTCTATTGTAACTTCAAAGACAGTAAGTCAATTAAATGTATTTATAAAGAAATATATACCAAATGTATGAAACTGATGTATCTTGCAGAACTCCCTTTTCTTTGAGCTATAACAATCTCTGTGTTGGTATACATAAGTAGCGGGAGTGTAGGGATGCAGCTCCCCACAGGTAAAGACTACTGGGATTCTTGTCCACCCTGCAAAAAAACACTGTAAATTTGTAAAAGTAGTAACAATAGATTGTTACATTGTATAGTTTTCCTCCCTGTTCTGTCAAAGAGGCAACAGGCACAAAGTAACTTCATGCATTGTGTGTGTGTGTGTGCGTGTGTGTGTGTGTGTGTGTGTGTGTGTGTGTGTGTGTGTGTGTGTGTGTGTGTGTGTGTGTGTGTGTGTGTGTGTGTGTGTGTGTGTGTGGTCTTGCCCAGTGAAGTCAAATGTCTCCTACTGTCTTTTGACCCCACAGAAGATGTTTGATTGACTATACCCCCTGTGTCTCTGCCAGGGGATGGTCTATGATGTCTTTCAGCCTATGAGTCATCCTTCAGACCTTTGATCCTTCTCTCTCTGCTACCTCTGGAATGGCCTGTATCACTGCCACTGAAGATGGAAGCATTGCCTCTGTGCCATTAATTAGGCTTGATCCACCTGGTTAATATCTGCCCATTTATCTATTTGATAACCATGTCCATGAAATGGACCTGCTGAATCATTTCAGCCACAAAATCAGCAGTTAATTATGGAAGATATAGTCAGTACATACATTAATCTGAAAAAATAATTTTCCTTTTAATCAATCTGTTATTGAGCCCATAGGGATCTGGGCCTAGCCTTTTGAGCTATGAAAGAGCTTAGCCCCCTTAATCTCCTAATCCTTCATGAAATAGATGATTCAGCAAATCCCCAGTTAAGGGATACTCATCAACAGATAGATAAGATATATACTGGTACAGTAGAGTCATATCTCAGTGTATCTCCCATATGTTGAAAAAAAATCTTCCACTACATGACAGGCAGAGTAGCACTTTTGCCATTTTCAAGGTAAAGATAGACAATTGGATGGGCAGCCCCAGATTCTCTCCCTTGTCTGTTTTGTGCTGGCCCCCTTAAGGCTTATAGAACCACCTTTGAATATTGTTTATCGTCTAGAATTGTAATGGTCTGTAGACTGAGTGCCTTATGCTTACCTGTATGAGTCAAACAAAAATATATATGAATGGCCTACCACACAAGCAGTTTATTCCCAATTCAGGTAGCACTCCCAGTGTAATATGGTTACCAGGAAGTGTTGACATTTAATAAATGAAAAGCATCTTTTCTTTCTTAAGTATGAGGGAACCAACCATGAAAATGTGGTCTCCTGGCAGAGATTGCAGAAAAACAGTGTCCAGGATTTGTACCGAGTCATCTGGGTGCAGCTGAGGGTATACTATTATATGTCATGAGCCAGTCATTTTTCACTCAGTGCTGTATTTCTCCTTTTTACAACTTCTAATCCACTGATTCCCCTCTTACTCTGGAACCACTGTGCTGAAGATCTGTGGTATCCCACTGATTCCCCTCTTACTCTGGAACCACTGTGCTGAAGATCTGTGGTATCCCACTGACTCCCTCTTACTCTAGAAAAATT
The DNA here is from genome assembly GCF_019279795.1 of Protopterus annectens. Taxonomy (NCBI): domain Eukaryota; kingdom Metazoa; phylum Chordata; order Ceratodontiformes; family Protopteridae; genus Protopterus; species Protopterus annectens. The sequence goes on along the minus strand of NC_056744.1, from coordinate 1,581,435,788 downwards.
GTGCTGAAAATCCCATCGGCCTCCACTGCCTCAATAACTTGTTAGTAGTCATTCAGCATGAACTTTGCCACAGACACAGTAGTGAAAATGTCTGCAGAAAACTAAACAGCAGTTTCATCAGATCTGTCTGTCAAAGATTTAAAAGTATATAAAGCCTGCTTGACTTTCTGAGACTGACCGCATTCTTAATTACGTGATGTCCTTCTAGTTCTTGAATCTACTTCCTCTAACTAACCACTGTCATTTCACCATGCATCTTCCTTGCATTTTTGAATTTCTAATCTGTTTTTGACTCTACTGTCTGTTTGATAAGGCTGTGCTACCTCTTCTTTGTAAAAATGCTTTCACATATCAGCCAGCATTCATCTCCACCTCTTCTTGTTCCTCTTCAATTTTCAAGATGTACTTCCACCGTCTAGTGCAGTGGTAGCATTGTTGCCTCACAGCAAGAGGTTCTCCTGTTTGATTCTCGGCTGGAGTGCCTTCTGTGTGGAGTCTGCATGTCCTCCCCGCGGTCGAGTAATGTTCGAAAGACATGCGTGAATAGGCGTGCCTTCGCTGAAGGTTGGGCATTGGACTGGCAACTTGGCACCATAAAAATCTACTGCCAATCATTAGCGGACCGGAGTTCCGCTGTGGTGACCCCTAACTGGAAAAAGCCGAAAAGACAAACAACTTCCACCATCTTTCATTATACAGTGCTTCTTTTCCAGGACTTTGATTCCCATGTATTTTAATACTTCACGTATCTACATTCCTTTCTTGTTTCTGTTATCCATGCTTCCATGTGAATAGAAAGACTGCTTCAAAGGAGCAACCTCTGAGTCACATACCTGTCTCTCCAGCATGTTTTGTTTGAGTCACTGACTAGGTTTAGTGGAATAGTAAATAAATTGATGAAATTTAAATAGAGTTTCTAAACGGTGCAGACATTTGATCTGACATACTTTACATTGCAAATAAAACTAAATTTGAATATAAATTTATAAAAGCAGGGCACACTGAAAATCTAAAGTTTAAGATTTAAATTGCCAGTGCAAAACCAGGAGTAAAACTAAAAAAAGTATTTTTTTTTTAAATTTCATTAATTTATTTACTATTGCATTAATTATGTTGTGCTTACTGTCTATCAATTACTAAATTGTTACCACTTTTTACCATTTATAAGGGGTTGTTGTATAGCTAGGTGACAGTTCTGAAGTAGTCCCATGTTCGGGATGACAGTGCTTTACTTTTTACTGTGTGTTATTAAAGATTTTTATCTTCCATTGGTTTTTGGACTGTTCTTGGGCTGGCCGTCGGCCAAGTCTGGTCTTGTTTTAAACCAAATAAATAAAATAACAAAGAAGAAGAAAATATTCTTAGAACAATGTATGTTTTTTTTTTGGGGGGGGGGGGGGATCCTGTCCCTATTACAGCATTTACCATTAAAATGGTATTTTTGTATAGGGCATGCTTATGCTGCTTCAGATAACACTTAGGTTCGTAGGTTCATCGGTGTGTACTAGGATAATGGCTCTGGGGCCTTTACAAGCCTAGCCATAGGATTACCCTGGCATCATGTCACCACTTTAGTTCCCAGTGCCTCTGTCAAGTAGAGCCACTGGAGTGATCCCCAGGGTGAATTTTCTATTTCCCATCCACTCATCAAGATTTCTCTTGAAGACGGTCAGTGAGGTGCTCTGCTTGACATGTATGGGAAGTCTATTCCATAGCATGGTCAGTCTCTGGATTAGGAAACTGTCCCTCCAATACATTCTGTTGATTGTGGTAATGAGGTTGAGGTCTCTGGAGCGTGTGGTGTGGAGGGATTCGGATTTCTTTAGATGTAGCATTTCTAACAAAGCTGGGTCAGACATGGCTTTGTAAGTCAAGCAGAGATAGTAGGCGATATGAGACAGAAATTAGTTGAAGTGTTTTGAATCTGTCCATATAGGACAAGTGTTTAAGGCCTAGGATCCTCTTTCTGAGGTACTTTTGCAGCCTCTCCAGTTGTTGCAGGTGTCAAGTGAGGTACATGCCAAATGGGCCATTGTACTCAATGATTGGCCTAATGAGGGATAAGTAGAGGGAGACAACGACCTCTTCCTTCCTGGATGCAAAACCCTTAGTAATGTCAACCTGTGTTCCCAGATCTCTTATAACACCTTCTGCTTTCAGTGGACTACCATCAATGTTGTCATTGATGGGAACTGAGTTTTTCCCAAAGGGGATAATGACACACTTTTTGGCATTGAGCTTAAGGCCATGGTTCTGACACCAGTCGTTGGTCTTGAGTTAATAATAGCTCCCAACTTGCAATCATCTACAAACTTTGTCAGCCAGAGTCCCTTTGTGTTGGCCTGGACTTCAGAGAAGTAGATACCAAACAGGAGAGGACCCAGGATCGAACCCTGTGGCACTCCAGTCATGACTAGTCGGCAGTCTGACTTGGAGTCAGCTACTTTCACACTGTAGGTTCTGTCTGTGAGCCAGTTTGCAACCCACCTAGTGATATAGGGGTTGATGCCTAGCTTAGTGAGTCTTTCTATGATTCTTGAGTGGGGAATGGTGTCAAGGGCCTTGGCCAGATCAAGGTAGGCTGTATGAACCACCTTGCCTTCATCCACACCTCTGGTGACTGACTCAAAGAAGTCAACCAAGTTGAGCAGGCATGATCTGCTTTTCACAAAACCAAACTGTGTGGGATCCAGAGTTTGGAAATTCCCTATATCCTTGTTTATTAGGTCCATGGTGATGCGTTCCATAGCTTTGCATATCAGTCTCACCACGCTAATGGGGAAATAGTTCCCAGGGTCTGTAGTCGCTCCTCCTTTGTGCAGAGTGATGACTGTGGCACTGCGCCATTCGGTAGGGATAAAGCCTGAGGTGAGGCTGTTTTTGAACAGGGCACACAGGTAAGGTGCCAGTTCACTCTGTAGTCCATGTAGAACACAGCCAAGGATATTGTCAGGTCCCATAGAAGCTGTATTCTTGGCCTTGGACAGTTCTGTTTTAACCTGTGCAACAGTAATACTGGGTGGCTGGCAATCTACTGGTAATGTGATTGGTCCTTTGGGGGGATGGAGAGGTAAAGTTGGCACTGAATCTGTCGGCCAGTATATTGGCAATATCTGTTGGCTCGGTATAGGAGGTACCATTGTGCAGTAGCTCAGAGCAAATCTGGGTATTGCCGTAGAGATTCTTTACATAACTATAGAATGCCTTGTGGTTGTCTTTACTGTCTGCTGCAATTCTGTTTTCATAGCTAGCTTTAGAGGATTTGATGAGGGATCTCAACTTTTTGTTGAGGCTGATAAGGGAGTTTTTCCAGTCTTGGGACTTCACCTTATTCTGGATCAGTTTCCTCCTTCTGTTGAAGAGTTTGTTTATGGAAGGGGACCACCAGATTGGCTTCCTTTTTTTTGGAGGAGAGCATCTTGGTTCTATTGCATATGGTGAGATCCATGCATTTGTGTACGTGTTTGTACAGTGCATTGGTGTATGATTTGGCAGTCATGCAACTATTCACCATTTGCATGGGTGCCATGAAATTAGCCACCTCTGTTTTTAGGAGCCCAAAGTTAGCTTTGGAGAAGTTTTTCATGGTGGTTACCTTTGTGGGGGGGTTTGTTGCAGTATGCATCTGTGAAAAATAGTTAACTACATTTTAAGCGTCTACTACAAACTATGTCTTGCAGCTATCAGTACCAGCATGTATACATTTATAAAACAACAAACTAAATTTTATTTTCTAAAATAATATGCAATTGATAGCACGGTTTTTGATTTACTTAAAAGTTTTAACTTGTCTTATCAAACCCTTTTTGTGCAAAGGTTTAACTTATTTTAACAATACTTCTATTTGCTAAACAATATTTAGGGAAGTGAGACCATGGCAGGGCTAGCCACCCTTCAGTGTGAACATTGGCTCTAGTTGATTGTCACTGTTGATATGACACCACAACCCTATGTCCAAAAATGGGAAAAAAGGTTGTGGATGACTGGATGGTTGGAATGACTAAGGGAAGTCAGCTTACCTGGATGTTAGTAGTCTGAATTCAGTAGCAGATCTGGGTATTTGGGATGGTCAACTACATGGAAGGGAAATCTCTCGAAGTAAGAGGAAAATATGTTACATTGAATCAAATGATTATAGTGCCTTATATACTGAAAGGCATAAAGTCATAAAATATAAGAGCATGCAACCAGAAGCTAGAGTAATGGAATAGGGACACAAAAAGCTCCATTGGTAGAACAAGCCAATAGCCTGGTAAAAAAAGAATTTCCAGGCATAGCTTTTTACCCACAAATAAAAAAAAAACACATTAAGAACTACAGAATGAGGTCATTCTGAGTTAACTGCATGTGATGAGAAGAATGCTTTTGCAAACATCAAACAGTAAAGTAAAACTGATTTAATGAACTTTAATTATGCCTTAACTTATCAATGCAGTCCTTTATTGTCACAGTATTAAAAAACTAAACAATCTGGGAGAAATTAAACAAAGCAAATATCTGGTTGACACAAAATCAAGTTCTGCTTTCTGTTATAGCTAATTCTATAACCTGAAAGGGAGGGGGGGTGTAACAATGGTAAAACACATACACTTGCTTAGAGGTAGAGTGTAACATTTACCAGCAAATTCTGTGTTTTTGTCAGATCACACTACCCACATCAAATGAGCATGCATTTATTTTAGTAACACTTGCTATAGCCACTTCTAAGAATAGTACATTTTTTCTCATAGTTGAAAAGTTGGAAATGAAGCAAGATTCTTATTATGCAAAACCATCTGGTCTGCCACGTCTCCCTCATGCTCTGCCTGAATTGGCAACAGAACAGAGTATGAAAATAAAAGTATAACATATTTAACTGCTAGTTTATATGCAGTTAGAAAAAGTGATCCTTCAATGTGTTATACTGTGTAATTAAGTAAAGTGAAACCAAGTAATGTAGACTTAACAAAATTAAAAAGTCTGTAAAAATAAGAATGGCTGTATATCAGTCAGTGGCAGACCGCCTCAAGAACTTGTGAGTGCAAGTAAAAAAATGCACGTAATAACTTTCCAGACACTTCAGTCAAACATTATATTTCATTATCAATTACACTGTAGATGATGAAGTTGCAACTCATTCTGTAAAAAAAAGAACTACGTTGAATTGTGTGATGATTTTTCTCATGCAACTATTTATCAGTAAGTTCACCCCTGCTCAAGTTATACCATATGGGGTATCAGCTAAGATTTTGCATACATCAACAGACCATTATGGACAAGCAGAATCAAAGTTAAGCCTTCAGACGTGAAAATATTTATTTATTTATTTTTGTTGGGGTTCCAATACCACAACATCATATGCAGTCAGTGCCAGATTATCTCATTGGAATATTTCTTTGACAGTATGTCTTTACAGGGCGTATGAGTCTGTGGGTCTGTTATCCGCAATTAGCGCACAAACATAGTCTGTGTACTGATATACATGTTGAGATGTCTGTGATCTGCAATTAGCGCACAAACATAGTAGTCTGTGTACTGATATACATGTTGAGATGTCTGTGATGTGCAATTAGCGCACATAGTAGTCTGTGTACTGATATACATGTTGAGATGTCTGTGACCTGCAGTTAGCTCACAAACATAGTAGTCTGTGTACTGATATACATGTTGAGATGTCTGTGACCTGCAATTAGCGCACATACTAGTCTGTGTACTGATATACATGTTGAGATGTCTGTGATCTGCAATTAGCGCACAAAGATAGTAGTCTGTGTACTGATATACATGTTGAGATGTCTGTGACCTGCAATTAATGCACAAACATAGTAGTCTGTGTACTGATATACATGTTGAGATGTCAGTGATCTGCAATTAGTGCACATAGTAGTCTGTGTACTGATATACATGTTGAGATGTAGTGACCTGCAGTTAGCTCACAAACATAGTAGTCTGTGTACTGATATACATGTTGAGATGTCTGGGATCTGCAATTAGTGCACATAGTAGTCTGTGTACTGATATACATGTTGAGATGTCTGTGATCTGCAATTACACACAAAGATAGTAGTCTGTGTACTGATATACATGTTGAGATGTCTGTGACCTGCAATTAATGCACAAACATAGTAGTCTGTGTACTGATATACATGTTGAGATGTCAGTGATCTGCAATTAGCACACAAACATAGTAGTCTGTGTACTGATATACATGTTGAGATGTCTGTGATCTGCAATCAGTGCACAAACATAGTAGTCTGTATACTGATATACATGTTGAGATTTCTGGGATATGCAATTAGTGCACATAGTAGTCTGTGTACTGATATACATGTTGAGATATCTGTGACCTGCAATTAGCACACAAACATATTAGTCTGTGTACTGATATACATGTTGAGATGTCTGTGACCTGCAATTAGCGCACAAACATAGTAGTCTGTGTAGTGATATACATGTTGAGATGTCTGTGACCTGCAATTCATGCACAAACATAGTAGTCTGTGTACTGATATACAAGTTGAGATGTCTGTGATCTGCAATCAGTGCACAAACATAGTAGTCTGTGTACTGATATACATGTTGAGATGTCTGGGATCTGCAATTAGTGCACATAGTAGTCTGTGTACTGATATACATGTTGAGATGTCTGTGACCTGCAGTTAGCTCACAAACATAGTAGTCTGTGTACTGATATATGTGGCCGCGGTGGTGCAGCAGTTAGTGTTGTCACCTCACAGCAAGAGGTTCTGTGTACTGATATACATGTTGAGATGCCTTCTGTGTGGATTCTGCATGTCCTCTCCATGGTTCAGTGATATATAAAAAGATAGTAGTGGGTGTGTGATATACATGTTGAGATGTCTGTCACCTGCAATTAGCACACAAACATGGACTGTGTACTGATATACATGTTGAGATGTCTGTGATCTGCAATTAGCACACAAACATAGTAGTCTGTGTACTGATATACATGTTGATATGTCTGTGACCTGCAATTAGCGCATATAGTAGTCTGTGTACTGATATACATGTTGAGATGTCTGTGATCTGCAATTTGCACACAAATGTAGTCTGTGTACTGATATACATGTTGAGATGTCTGTGACCTGCAATTAGCGCACATACTAGTCTGTGTACTGATATACATGTTGAGATGTCTGTGATCTGCAATTAGCGCACAAAGATAGTAGTCTGTGTACTGATATACATGTTGAGATGTCTGTCACCTGCAATTAGCACACAAACATAGTCTGTGTACTGATATACATGTTGAGATGTCTGTGATCTGCAATTAGCGCACAAAGATAGTAGTCTGTGTACTGATATACATGTTGAGATGTCTGTGATCTGCAATTAGCACACAAAGATAGTAGTCTGTGTACTGATATACATGTTGGGATGTCATTGATCTGCAATTAGTGCACATAGTAGTCTGTGTACTGATATACATGTTGAGATGTCTGTGGACCACCAATACATGCTCTTTCCATTTGCATACTTTACCTGTAGTATGATACTGTACAATTTGAGACTGTAAGAATAATTGGGGGTGGGGGGGTTGCTGTCCTTAGCAACAATATTAAATGAAAAAAAAAATCAACTTTCTGCACCCATAATTGTGTAGAGTTAGTCATCATACTGGCATTGAAGATAAAGCTCTGACTACATCCCAGGTGACCCAAATTCAATTAATAGCACCAGCATTCAAGGCCTAGTGCAAGCGAATGTGCTTGCCCCTCCTGGAACCCAGGGTACTTGTTCAAGTGCACCTTACATTAGACAGACTGAGGATGTGCAGTCATCATGGTGGCAGGACAATATGCCAGCATTCCTTGTCTGCCTATCCTAGGGTGACACAGGTGAGCATGTGAGTAAGTTGAAGTTAGGGGACTGAAATAACAAAGTACATCCAACAGTATGATGTTGTACCAGGGTCCTCAATCTCCTCACAGGTCCTGGACATCAGTCAGGATTAGTTCAGGTATGGCTACAGTGGGCCTGGCACGCCTGATGAACACAGTACCTGGAGAAAGCAGATAGTCAGCTGTGAGATTCAATAAGAAAGCACAAAAAATATATATTATACACTTACACTGCTGATGTTGATGGCGTAATTCGCATTCACTGAGGCTCCTTCTTCAGTTTGCTGTGGAAAAGTATCACATGTTCTTTAAATTACTACTTTTGTTACATTTTGCCTTCCCTTCTGTGAAAGCATTACCCTGGGACCACTTCTATTTCCTCTTCATAGGTTACAATTATATCAGTAAAGAAACCGGAGAAAACATAATTATATTACTTGCTTTATGAAATTTGGTTTATGATGTTCTGTTAATACTAAGACCTGTTGATGCCAAAAGAAAGATTAGAACCTCAACTTTGAAGATAGTAGCTAGAACAGAAATAGGAAATGGGAGTGATGCAGTACATTGTGTTCTTTTTTTTTAGTCCCTGAGAGGAAAATGAACAACACTCTTTGTTCCACTATCTGTGAGGAAAATGAACAACACTCTGTTCCACTGTCTGTGAGGAAATGAACAACACTCTTTCTTCCACTGTCTGTGTTTCTTGTCATACTTTGTTAAAACTTTTCAGGAAAAATTAAAATAATTTTTGCAAGTACTTAATTCTACAGTTTCAAGACATGCTTGCTTGCTAGACATAATGCACAAAGAATACACCCATGCTGTCCTCTGTGCAGCTCTTCTATGTTAACACTGAATTAGATTCTAATGGGAGAAGCTGTTCGGTGGCCTGATGCCTCTGACTGAGACACATGATCCCTTCATAAACATTGGGTCCAGAGAGGTAACAGTCTGATCTACAAGCTGTTTAATCTATGCAAACAAGCTGCACTGTACGGTGACAAAAGTAACAAAAGGTTCTTTGACTGGAGCGCAGAGAACAAAATATGCACTCCAAAAATTAAATTACCTGAAATTTGTTAAGCTCAGGCTGCAAATGTCTGGCCAATGGAAGGTTGACAAAAGTGCCTTTTGAGTTTATATTTTAAGTGACCGGTGTATCCAGTATTCTGCTGTTGATCTAGTTATACATAAATTTAACAATCCAGGACAATGTCTGTGCAGCTTAAGGGCATGGTCCAGATACTTAACATCAGCAGTTCACCTTTACTGGCATGGCCCTGTAAAAGCTGATTTTGCTTTATTAGAATATGTTTGCCATGTTTACTTATTAATTTATTTATTTTACATTTGTTAACTGAGTGAGTGAGCTGCTCCAAAGAACCTTTTCAGTAATGACTCTGGCCATCAGGCAGTCACATTTCATGCACAATTTACAGATATATTTAAATTTAACTGCTATAATCATTACATGCACATACGTTATACAGGTGCATATATGAGTAATGATGCAAATACAAATTATGCTACACTTAGTTTATGAAAAATAATCAAAACAATCAAATAGGCAAACATATGGTAGGGAATGTACTTCAAAATAATTAGACTGTGCTGTTGGCATAGAAAAATAAAGCCTTTGCTAAGTATGCCCTAGGTGACCTGACTTCAAGTAGTAACTCGGGTACATGATAGTACAGTCGGGGTCAGGGAAGACAGGTGTGCCTAACCCGGATCAAGACTTTGAGCTGAACATCCCTCTAGTGGAGCTCGGAGATAGTTGGAGCTCAGAGTGGGGAAAACGTACTGGGGAGGCAGGAGAAGAGATCAGTCGAAGCTGCCCTGGGGCCTAGAAGTAACCCAACTAGCCTGACAATGATGTCAGCACATAGAGCAGGGACACAGGGCTGTCAGAAAAAACCCTACAAACTATAATATGAGATTCTCCCTTGGCCCCATTCCACCTTTGCAGCCTGGTGCCTAGCGCCCCTTAGAAGCAGAACATGGTGACTAGGACCCTCATGTTTACAGGCTCTACCAGTAAAGAGACCACATTCATGTGGGTCACATGGGGGTTGCCAGGGTTTGGGGAACTGAGCAGAGGAACAATAAGTCAATGACTAATAGAAGGAAATTTGAACTCAGTGGCGGCAGGCTAAAAAAAAATCAAATAACTCAGAATAAAACAGAAAAAGGCAATGAATGTGAGATGAATTTCCAGTAAGCAAATGATTAGATACATAATTGCAGTTAATGATTTGCTTTACATTCATAATGCACGGATGCATGGAGAAGTTTAATCAGAGGAAGTAGTCAGACAGAAGTTAGGATGTTAGTTGTGATCTTCAAATCAGGGGAACATTTGTAAGTTTCTTTAACATAATACATATTTTTGGAGCAGCATCCAGCTGTTAGAACCTGTTTTGGAAAGACCTTTGCTTTTACAGGTAAGTTGAACGCCACCATGTTTAAAATTATGCTCTTGATTTTGCAAGGAATAAAATATTACCTGGTTACTAATTTGTTTAACAGTGAGCCATAGCTGCTGTGTATTAACTTTAAAAAGTAAATAATCAAGTAGAAAGCTGACGCTGACAATTCCTAGCAGCTAGTTTACTTCTGACAATGTTAAGTACTGATGTTCACTATTACCAGCCAAGTGAATGAATTGTAACATTTGCCACTTGACTAATAGCAGATTAATATCACGCTTTACTATGCCATTCTTGAAAAAGATAATGGAGATGGATGGTTGCCAGGCCATGGAGTGTTGCTACATTTTGCTACAATTTAATGGATTTCTGCACAAATTGTTTGTTTGTTTGAAATTTGTTTATGTTGTTACTGGCTGTATTGTCATTGCTGCTATTGTATGGTGTGAACACTTCCTGTTGGGCTTACTATAACATTTATTGGGCTAGAGGTGGTCTTTGTTGCATCTTAATTGTTTTTTTTGTTTGTTTGTTTGTTTTGTTTTGCTTTGCTTTTTTGTTTTTTGTTTTTTTTTTGGGGGGGGGTCTGATGTTCCTGGCACTCACTTTTTGGTGTTCCTGGAGTTTGGAGTTCCTAGGATGCTTTTGTTTTAAGTCCAGATGAGGAGTTCAACTGTTAATCCTGCCGATACATGGCAGAATTTGGGACTTAGGCAGGATGGACACAGTTCAGCAAGTGACATTTTATATTTTTACATGGCAGCACTTCTGAGTTTGTATGTTTGTTCATTAATGGGAAGCTGCCTAAAGTTTAGAACACTATGGATGGTTGTGTGTAGAACATTTTAAGCTTATCCTGGTTGTTTATATCTGGTTTATTTTAGCAATGTTCTGATTAAAACTATTTTTTTGGACATCACTCAAGGAAGGACAGGCCCATTGGATATGCTATAAATCCACAAAGTTCATGATGGACGTACAGGCTGCTTGTCACTTGTTACTTGCTTCATTTATTGTTCTTAATGCAATCATGTCTCTAAGTTAATTTTTCTTGTAAATGTATTTCATTTTTAGTCAGTTTGGATTTTTACTTTAAATCTTCCAACATTCACTGTTCCAGTGTGTAAGGTGATAATTGGAAAGGTGCATTCAATTCCAGGAATAAGGACATTAATCCCTACTGCTTTCCTAGAGTCCCTATTTAAGCGAGAATTTGTTATGAGTGCCTTTGAATTGACTTTATCCACAGCTTCATCACTAGGATACAAAAATCAAAATAGCATTGTATGGATGACATAATTTTACTGAGAGTCTTTAATTATTATCTTGTCTGTAGCACTTAGCCTTTGTAGGGTACATAGCATCTCCACTGCTGTTTTGGATGTAGTGATAGTTAAATTATAGTACATAGTTAATAAGTAGGCCTGTGGTCCAGGAGACCATGGAGGAATCTAGTCCAAATTCCCAATTGCCCTGGGACACTGTGGTTAAGTGACTTGCTCAGAATCCCACAGTTAGCAAATGGAAGCTGAGGGATTCAAACCATGAAATACAAGAAGCAGCTCATTAGCAGCTCGTAACCTTAATCATTTGAACTATCTGCCAGACTCTGCTCTATCTTCCAGAGAGACTGTTAGAATTTAACAGATTCCAATTAAGACTATAGTATGAGATGTGCATAAAGTAAGCAGTTAAACATTTGATTGCTCATATGGTAGGTAGTTAATGAATAATGAGAAAAGAAATAGCCCCAGAACTGAACACTGGCATCCCGATGTTAGAAACTGTTATATTTACACCCAAGCAAAAGGTAAAAAGGTCACATTGACAAACCATGCAGAAAAACTGCAAGAACGACCCAGGCAAGCTACTGTATTCACTATGCAATAAATTAAACTTCCTGTAGTGGAGGCCTACGGGATATAGCTATGTCCTTAACAGGTCATATATCCCATGGGCCTTCACTACAAGAGATTTAAGGTATTACACAGTGAAGACTAGTTTGGCTGGATCTTTCTTCCAGTTTTTACTGCATCTGCTGTATTAGGGATAACTGAATGTTTTATTATTTTATTAATTATTACTAAAAACAATTTATTACCTCTAATGAAAAAACATAGTAGGAACAGTTTTCTAAGAGGATGTAGAGGTTAACAGTGCATTTTAAGACATAAAAAGTAGCACAGTTAGCATCCTGTTTTCTGTTTTAAATAAAATCAGGTAGGTTAATGAGTATATTGCTGTTAATAGTACTGAAGTTGGAATGGGCCAAAACCCTTGCTGCAGATGTGTGAGGGCATCATATTTGGTTATGAATTCAATTATTTGTGTGTAGATAATCTTGTCAATATTTATCAAGCAAGCAGAACTCGTTTGTAACTAGATGAAAATCACAGGCAGTGGATGGAAAAGGCTCTTTTGCAATGCTTTAATTTATGTGTTCGAAGCTATAAGGAAAAATGACTGTAGTGAGAAAAATATGACAAATAATGTTAGTGGTTGCTTCCGATCTGGACTTCCCAGTTTCAGGATTTACATAAAAAAAACAGAATATTCTTATATTCCTGATGCTAAATGTTCTTAGACAACTTCATGAGTTACAGTTTTTAAACAGAAGTTTAAATACTTTATAGGTTTGTGGTTTAAAGTATTTGGGAGTAGAAGGGAAGATGTTGAAAGTGACTGGAGGGCATAGAGAAGGGGAGAAAATACTTAATCGTTAGCATATGCACCACTGGTGGATATCATTGCCGGGATATATGTTATTCGTCAGCATGTGCCCTTTGACTGAAGGAGTGGAATTGAGCATTGCTCCACATCCTGTGATGGCACTCAGTTTTAGCATTTCCATTGATCTTTTGTGAGGATGATAGATATTGATGAAGTGGGAATACTTAAAACCAAGGCAGATGATGCATTTTTGGTCCTGAGTCATCTTGTTGTCATGGTAGCCACCTTAATGCCAGTACTGGCAATAAAAAATTAGCAAAGAAGCACCGACTTTGTAAACCTCTGTAATCCAATCGCACACCAATATTTTGTCTTTAGTCTAAAGTAACTGGCCCATTTTTAAGGTGTGTATACTGTTTTCAAATTTACTTCTTCTAAATTACTGCACGTGTCCATTTGACAAACCCATGTTTGATTTATGCAGTCAGTAATCGAATACTGTGTCACTCTGAAGTTATTTAACTTTCTTTGCATACATATATCACTTCTTGAAGACAGATACCTGTGCCCGATTCCTCTCTGCACCAAGAATACAAGATATAAATATAAATACAGATTATAGTGAGATGAGGAAGATGACTTTTGGGGAGTTCAGTGACTGTTCAGGTTTAGCTGGTAAAGACAATGATAAATACTAACAATATCTGCAGTAAGAAGAACATTAGAGGAACAATTGCATTGTAGTGTAACCGAATAATATAGGAAGTAAACTGGAGTAAACCTTCGTAAAGCAGTTAGGAAGCTGAGTGCTGCAGTTCAAATGACACTGAAGAATAACAGCCACCCACCCATCCAGCTTTGGTTTGCCCACTTGAAGGTGACGTGAGATTTGATCACACACTACAGCAGCATACATAACAGTCATTGTGTTCAGCCCTAATCAATTGCACATGTTGAACACCTCTGTGAACTCTAACCTAGAAGGAGAGGGGCCAGAGGCATGCTGACTCCCTTTGTGTATGTGCATCTGACCTGCAGGGAAGGTATCATAACAAAAAAAAAAAACTTGCTAGAGATTAAAAAATAAAGCCATTGTCACTGCAGGGTATCATGGTAAGTATGCCAACTTCCTGTGAAAAATGATAGCAATTACAAATACAGCTATTGTCACTGCAGGGTATCAGAGGAAGTATGCCAACTTCCTGTGAAAAGTGACAGTAATTTATTAGCACAATATCTCATATTACACATCACAAAACTAAGCTATTTCTCTAGTAATAAGCAGTGGCAAAAATAAAACCCACAAAGGCAAGCTTTGGTGAATCAAATTTCTTCAATGCACTTAGGTATAAATCTTTGTTCCAAGTACAGAAATGGTAATTACAAATGCCATGGAGAATGCCTTGGGGACTGTCTTTAAAAAAGGATATTTTTAACATGGCTCAAAAAGACAGATGAAATTTGTCATTAAATAAAATATCTTTCTAAAAAGAGATGATGTACTAGCATTTATTAGATCAACTTAGTTGTTATAAAAGGAATAACAGGCTTTTGAACTACATGATTGCATGAGTTCTTTCTTACCTAATAAGTTTTCATATGGGAAAAAAATATGTATCCTGTTTGGCTGATTTACTGTACTGTGCACTTTATCTGAACAAAGCTGAATAAAATAATTGAGCAATTTTATTGCTCAGTCTTGTTGTTCTGGTGCAATTTTTTGACTTGCGGTTACATGTGACATTTGCATTTTAGAGCAATTGTGTGTAGGGATTCGGAGGTTTTGGAGCTTGCCCTTACAGTTACAGTATATGCTGCTTTTGTTGGACTCTGTGGCATACAGGAATGGAGCCCTGACTATGACCCAAGTGACCAGGGATCATTTAGTGGCCCTGATGCTGAAAGAGCTAGGTGGGGATGTCAGACTTATAAAGGGATGAAGCTTATTTGCTTCTTTCAGGAAGGAGGAGTGTGGATGAGGTACACATATGGACACAACTGTCTCTCACAGAGACTGAGGAGGTCTGACTGTGGTGATTTAGAGCTGGTGGTATGTAAGGCCACCCATTTTACAGCCATCCGTGGACAGCCTTACCCACACATGAACAGGGTAGTAGGAACCAAAAAAAAAAAGAAAATTAAACCATCGCTGATGGCTGCCTGATTAATGTCTCCTCTCTGCTTACTCTCACCACTGAGATTGGAAACAAATCAGCCAATTGGCCAAGAAAATAGTGGGTAACTGGCAAGCAGCAGTATCAAAAAAGGGATGCTCCAAAAACCACTTATAATTTCTCAAACTGATGAAAAAAGCCACAGCCGAAAATACGGAACCACCAATTTTAATACTTATTTAAACGCTAAAAATAAAAATACGTTTTTCGTCCCACTTTCATGTAGGACTTCTTCAGAAAACACACAATGATAAAATTCAAACACTTGCATTTATACAAAACTGTTTAAAAACGGTTTAAAAAGTGCGCCAAACATCCATTATGAAATCCCGTTCCTTTTAAAGGAACATGCCGCTAAAAACCTTGAAAGACTTTACTAATTTCCCATGTAAATGTATATATGTCATTAAACCCTATTTATAACCCATGTATAGAAAGCCAACATATTCAAATAAATTTCTACATTTCTCAAGCGCCCACCCTATACATCAAAAACGTTCGGTCTTGAAAGGCCAATTAGTTAGGGCTGCAAGAATGATATCAACTAATGAGAAATTTAATGAGGAATGTTTGAAGTTAAAGGGAATGTTTCTAAATAGGGCTTATCCTTTGAAAATGACAGAGGAACTCATACAGGAAGTAGCCTTGAAGAGAATGAATGGTATTTATGAACCCGTACTTGGGATCAAGGCAGATATTAGGGTAGGTCAGGAGGAGCACCGTACGGTGTTGAATCCTGATCGAAACTTGTTGGAGTTTTCCCGGAACCAATTCAATTTAGCCTGTATTATGAGTTTTTCATCTAATCATGTGGATATAAAGGAAATTATGTATAAAAATTGGTCATTATTAAAAGATGACATGGAGTTGGGCCTAGAGTTTAAATTCATGACCAAAGTGGTCTGGAGAAAGGGTAGGAGTTATAAAGAAATGTTTCAAAAACATAAAATTACCACCTATCGAAGTTTGGGCATGAAACAATGTGGTTGTTGTCCACATTGTTATATAACAGAGGAAGGAAGCAATATAATGGTTAATGGCTTCCAAATTATATTAAAGGGTAGATTCAATTGTAATACTAGAGGGGTAGTTTACGTGGCAAAATGCCAAGCATGCCCTTCCTTTTATATAGGAAAAACAGACAGAAGATTAAAAGATAGAATAGTCGAACATCAGAGGAGTATAAAACAGAAAAGGGAGGCAATGCTTTGGCAATGCATGTAGCAACCCATCCGGACCACAAATTTAAATTTAAAGTGATCCAGCAGGTTCAACAAGATGAAAGAGGGGGGGGCCATATAATTTACTATTGGAAAAAATGGAGCTAATGTGGCAGATAAGGCTCAATGCATTTGTGAATCCAGGATTGAATGACAAATGCTCTATAATGTGCCTATTGAGGTTGAAAAGTTTGGAAAGATAAAATGATTTGATGGAAAATAACATGGGTTGAGTTAATATAATCAAGTTAACATAATCAAGTTAGTACATTAAAGTTAGGTTAAAGTGGAACATATTGACAATAAATGTTGGATTTTGGTGGTATAAGATTGGTTTCATAAGGAGTAGTGACTTATATATTATAGATTATAGATATAAGCAATTTCTCTCCAAAGCAGCAAAGATTTCAATAGCAAATTCCCACCTTATCTCCACCCTACTTTATGCCTCTCCAATATATACCAACCTAAGGCAATGTGATCTAAACAAGCTAGAGACCTGCTACAACAAAATTGCCAAATTCGCCACAGGGGCATCCTACCGTAGTCACCACTGTCTCTCACTTGCTGAACTGGGCTGGCTTGAACTCCCTCACCTCCTTCAGTGGTATCAACTCTCACTCGCCCACAAACTAGTAAACCATCCACTAAATGTCCCATCCCTCCAGAATCTACTCCAACCCTATCGCACCACCAGATCACTAAGATCCAGCAGCAAAAATCACTTGCAGATCACTAAGGCCAATAACTCTGCTGGTGAAGCACTATTCTCTTGCGCCATAGCCAAATTATAGAACTCACTCCCACCCACAATTACCTCCATACCATCATACACCCACTTCAAAACTTTACTAAAAGTGCAACTAAAAACATGCTGGCTATGCCCTTGCAACTCCCACTCTAATATCATCCACCCCATCCAACCACTACCTTTCTTTCCACTCCACTAACTACCTTGATTATAGCAAGCTCAGATGCTCATAGGCCAGTACTTATTATACAGCACAAACTTCTTCTTCTTGTAACATTTGTTAATGTCTGTTATGCACTTCACAGATAAAGATTCTAGTTGTCTACTGATGTACTATGTTCTTCATCTGGAAATATGTTGTAAGTAATTGCTATGTAAATTGTTATTCACTATGTAATCCAATGTATATACTGTCTGTTTATTTTAACTGTGGAGCCTTTCTCCCCTGGCCTCCACTGAAAATGGACCTATGCCCAGTCGGACACTCCCGGTGAACAAATTTAAATAAATAAATAAATAAATAATATATGAGCTATGAAATCTAAAAGTTATCGGGTTAGATGTTATCGGTCTCTGCAGTATGGCCCATTGTGTATAAGTGTGGATAGATGCATGTATAAGATGAGAGTGAAATATGTGTATATATATATATATATATATATATATATATATATATATATATATATATATATATATGTATATATTTCATATACATAATATGTAGACATGATAGCTATAAATAGGGTTTAATGATATATACACATTTACATGGGAAATTAGTAAAGTCTTTCAAGGTTTTTAGCGGAAGGTTCCTTTAAAAGGAATGGGATTTCATAATGGATGTTTGGCGCGCTTTTTAAACCGTTTTTAAACAGTTTTGTATAAATGCAAGTGTTTGAATTTTATCATTGTGTGTTTTCTGAAGAAGTCCTACATGAAAGTGGGATGAAAAACGTATTTTTATTTTTAGCATTTAAATAAGTATTAAAATCGGTGGTTCCGTATTTTCGGCTGAGGTTTTTTTCATCAGTTTGAAAAAGGGATGCTGCTTCCAGCTTTGGAAAGTCTAGAAGCTACAGTATGTATTTTTTCTCTGATTCCAGACACTGGGAACCAGCCACATGGTACTCTTCACACTGGCTATGATATTTCATGTTAGATGCTTACATTTTTTTATAGCTTCATAGATTAGTACAAGGCTAACTGCCCTTGCGAGCCATTTTTAGCCTTGCCAATTATTCCTTGTGAGACTCAAACCCTGCACCTTGTATTTATAAGGCAAACACCTTAACCATTAGGCCACCCTCCCAACCAAAATGATAGAGACTTGATATTTATTTGAAATCCAATTCAACCAAATCATGACTCACCAAAATAATCCTTTCTTACCAGGAGTTTTGCTAAACTCCACATGCGTGGGGGGAGGGCTGTTAATGAGGGCCACTGATACATAAGTTTGCTGTTTGGTTTGCTCACATAAAATGGTTCTTTTGACTTGATCACAATGCTCCACAGGCTCTCAAAAGTCAAAATATAAAGCAGAAAGGAGTAGCCCTGTTACTAATCCCAGACTGCTCATTTCCATTTTAGCAGTATATGAAAGACAGAGAAACCATTTCACTAAATAAAATACTCACAAAAAGAGATGATGCAATGATATCTATTTAGCTCAACAAATATTGTCTGTACAATATAACACCATAATACTCAACGAGGAGGTAATGTTTTATTTTTTTAAAAAGGGAGTTCATTAGGCATAAAATGTCCATTTTCTTGCGTCCACATCAGAAAATAAAACTAAAATTCTGGATACAAAACTACTGAATTGTGGGAACAAAAAGGCAACCAGACCAATTATAAGCAGATATGAACTACGGTCTGATAGCTATAAACTGATGCTACATGTTACCTTAGAAACAAGTTGAGAACATAGAAATAACAAACTGGAACAGCATCATAAGTGTGCGCTTCCAAGAAAAAATGTGGGAAGAGGAAAGCCACTAGAAGGTTTCAGGCACCCATATGGAGTCAGGCAAGTTACATAAAAGCAAAGTGGGTACTAGACAAAAAAGAAATAACAGCCGCATCATAATGGTTACCAACATTCTAGTGGGAAAAGCACAGGAGGTGATGGCACTAAAATTACAAAATAAAAAACACAATGGAAGGATGTTACTCATTTTTATAGGTTAAGAGTTTATGAGACCAGAACTGTGCTAGACAGAGCACTTGTTCTATTTCTGTTCATAGGTTCATGTATTCATAGGCAAGTCCTAGGCAATCAGTCTGCACACCATCACAAGCCTATTCAATAAAACCATTCAAAAGTTACCTCTAGACTCAAGAGGGGCAAGACAAGATAGAGTGGGAGAGAATTTGAGGCTGCCCATCCAGGTAATCTTGATTTGCCTTGAGGGTGGCAAGGGTGATGCCCTGGTTGACATGCAATGGACCTTTGTTACAGACCAGAGGGATACATTGGGATATGAAGCTATCACAGCAACATGTGTTATTTATCTGCTGATGAAGGTTTAATTCTTTTAACCAAGTACTTCAGACACTATTAGTTCTGCAAATGAATAGGAGGTCAGTTAGGGTTGGATTGTTCATGGCACAAAAGGCTAGAGACAAATCTCCAGAAAGGAGTCTATAAGAGACTGAGTACAAAGAAAGGGCTACCTTTCTGTCTTGATAACTAAGATGTTTTGCGACTGCTGATCTTTTTACTTAAGAATACTGAGGTATTCCAAGCTGTGTGATATGTTTAGACAAACACATTTCAAAAGGTGCGTTATATTCAAAAATGTGTCTGATAAGATACAAATAAAGAGGAATCAACACTCTTGCTATCTAGTGGAGATGCCTTTGGAAATTAGATGAGCTCAATGAAAGGGTTTCTGTGCTGACAGGATGGTAAAATCATAGTTCATTTATAAGGAATTATCAACAAGAGTGCTTAACTCCTTTACAACAGTGTCCAACTTGAGAGGTGCATCACCTATATGAAACTGTTTTGTTTGCCAGAATGAACTATGCTACATTTTTTCACATTTAATCTGAGACTATCATCCTCGTAGCAATTGTTGAAATGGTCTAATCTGTGTTGGAGCAACTGTGAGTCAAGATTGAATAACAATACCAATATACAATCACGTATAAACTTGGGTACTCCTAGGCCAGGAGTGCTGACTTGAAGGTCTGAGAAATAAATGCTAAATAGAAGATCCAAAACTGAGTTCTGTGGTACACTACTGGTATTTTTTTTTTTTTGCTTTCAGAAGTGGCACCTACAACTCGAACCACATTGGCTCTGTCAGTCAACCAGTTAGCTATCCATCTCACAATATCAGTATTTACATTCTGATTTACAAGTATACTATTAAAGCTTGGATGAGGAATAGTGTTCATAGGTTCATAGATTAGTACTAAGCTAACTGCCCTTATGAGCCATTTTAAGCCTAGCCAATTATCCCTTGTGAGATTCAAACCCTGCACCTTGTGTTTGTAAGGCATACACCTTAATCATTAGGCCACCCTCCCAACCCTATGGCTATTCCACAGGTTCCACAATCCCAGGCACAACTTTAATTAGATATGCTGTATGCACTGCAAAACCACTATTCACTGCTTTGGTTACTTTCTCAAAGAAATTAATGATGTTAAAGAGGCAAGACCTTCCTTTGACAAAGGGTAAGTTGATGAGGGTCCATGGCTAAGATATTTTCAATGTCCAAATTAATGAGGTCTGAGATAATATGTTCCATAGCTTTACCTATGAGCCCAGTGAGACTAAGGAGTCTATACTTACCAGGGTCGGTGCCTGGGCAATCCTTGTGTAGTGGCATTATAGTGGCTATTTTCAAGCTTCAGGGATGTAAGCAGTGGAGAAGCTTAGATTATAGGAGTTCAGGAAGGCTATAGTTGACACTGATAATCAAGTAGACATGTATGCTATCAGGACCCTTGGATGAGGTAGTCTTAACTTTTGAGATGGCTGAGAGAACTTGTTCCATAGTAATTAAAGTTGTGCCTGGGATTGTGGAACCTGTGGAATAGCCATAACTGTGAGTGGATTGAAACTAGCACTATATTTGTTAGCTAGGATATTATCTATTTCCTTTGGGTCAGAGTTTAGTACTATTGTGGGATAGCGCCAAACATTGCTGGGTCTTGGCCTTTCACTTTCTGACATATTTAATTCAACATGTGTAGCTATTTTTAGATTTAGTGGCCATTTTAACTTCATACTCAGCTCTGAATGGTTCCCTTAACCTGTTTACTAGTTTTCTTAAGTGTGATCTATAAGGTAGAGAGAATGAGGCCTCCTATAAGCATTAAGCAGTTTCTTTCTCATGTTTTATAATGTATTTATATGGATATTCCACCCCAGGGGGTTGTTTTACACCTTAGACACATATTGGAGGAGTAGGTCAATTCAGTCTTCCAAATATAGTCTCATGGCATGGACAGGGTGAGGGAGTTCAGAAAGTTATTCCAAACAGAAAAGGGGCAAGAAGATGACCTTATCCACTGCCAGACTGACCGGGAGAAGAAAATATTTTAAGAGATGCATTTTCAGAGTTGGCACGTACCAGGGACTACATGTTAAGGTTGTGGCATTCTGAGCACCAAACCTAGCATTCTGCAGGTCATTTTCAACTTATCACCTTAAAGGCTAAGCTGTGTTGTCATTTTTTGGCATATATGGCATTGACACTAAGCAGACTCCTGGCTTACTGAGTTGACTGAAACAATGTATGATACTGCAAACTTATTAAAACAAACAATTTGCGGAGATTAGGATAAGTGTCACTCACTAAAAATATTTTGGCACAAACCTGTTGTTGCAAATCCACAATGGTTCATGGACAAAATGTGATCCATGAATTGGATGTTGGCCCTAAAATGTAAAAATTGTCTATTGTATGAGTTCTGCTTGTACAGAAGCAGCTGACATAGCTAGCCCATAACTAGAATGTTCCATGCAGGGCACTTATGATATGCAAATGACCCTTTCTAGAAGTAAAAAAAGGCAGATTGTTGTAATAGTATTCTGCCCACATCACGCGGCTTGTTAAACTGTCTCACCTCTATAGACTGCATGGTAAAACAACATGATCAAACACAACATTCCACAGCACAGGACGACAAAGTGCAAGGAACAGCATTAGATGAAAATAAAAAAAAGTGTAAAATAAATTATTTTTTGCACACCTAACTTTCTTAACAACATAAAAGAAACAAGAATGATGTGAAATAGTTTTCACAGCCTAAAAAATTCCAATTTCTTTCTCTGTTAACCCAAATTAAAAAAAATAATAGAAATCCATATACTATAAAGAACAATACTCAGTATAACAATCAGCAGGAAATTCTATTTCTTAAAGGGGTGTGTATGTATGGAAATAACTGTGACCTCTAAACTTCAATAATGATGGGCTAGTTATTTGTACTACCTTACAAAGTATCATTTTCTGATAAACATTGTTACATTTGGTATTATCCTCTAGGGTAAAATATCTGCCCAGGGCTCTTTGAATTCACACAGCTGTTATCACACAATAAAGTCTGACCCACATAGTTGCTCAAGATGGTATTGTCAGACTAGCAGTAACAAAGTATTTAAAACCACACATTACCAACAGCTGACCAACATAGTATAGATAACATTATGAGAACATGCAGCATGCACTGCACTACAGGAAATCCTGCAGTAGATATTGTAAATGTGCAAGTTCAGATACTCACTCATACACGCTAGAAATTGAAATATTAAAAAAATTACACCGGGAAGTGATCTAGGCTGAGAAATCTTCCTTACAGCCCAGATGCAAACTGGGAAATGGGATGTGATATGAAAGCACCAGTTGGGTGACCATATTGTGTAGGACGCTACACAGAAGGTGGACGGTAGTTCCATTTACTAGATGCTGCACTGTATTAGACTGCATTCCTTAGTTGGATTTTGAGTTAATTAGGGTACTCAGTGCAGAGGGATAGCGAGGTAATATTAAAGCATTTGTAGTTACATACAAATATTTGCTATTTATCCAAAGTGGATCTTGGTAAGGAGTAGAGAAAGTACAGTGTATCCTGAGAAATATAATTATTCTGAGGATTTTAATGCCTTTATAATAAAATTTGGAAGTGATTAATAAGGGCCAAATTAAGCCTTATACGGGGAACTAAAGCATGCTTTGACGTGTGTGTGTGTGTGTGTGTGTGTGTGTGTGTGTGTGTGTGTGTGTGTGTGTGTGTGTGTGTGTGCGCGCGCGCACGTGCATGTGTGCAGTACATATGTTTATTATGTTTAAAATGCACCAGTTATTAGCTACAGCTTCAGGGGAAGTAGTTACAAAAATATATAAGTGAGCAATAACTCATTCTGTACCCGAGATAACAAAGTTATCTCAGCTTACCTGCACTAGTTAGGCGGCACATTTTAATTTAAAATAGGCTTTGGTCCATTGTCTAATTTCAAAATAAGGTGTTCATCACAGCGATCTGCTCATTTCAAATGCAGCAATTACCTGTTTTGACTTTATGACACCACCTCATGTTGTATGGTTAAATTCCCAAGTACCCATTACACTGTAGTGCTTTGTTGTTGAACTGAATGAAAGATTACAGTACAAAGCTGCCTTTGTGCTTGTCAGAGCAGTGAAACCCATCAGATGCCGTTAAAAATGCAAACTAATAAGTTAGATAAAGGAAATGATAGCATTTCATTGTCCCTTCACTGTGTCTGATTCTTTACAATGCAGTAATGAGCTGGCTCATAGTAGGCTGGGACTTGCTGCTTGAATTATGCATGCATGGCTAACTCGAGGCTAAAATTTCAGATTGTTCACCCAGCTGGCTTATGAGACAGCTTTTTGTCTGTCTCTGCATTGTAATGAATTTTATTTTCTAATGTCTGGAGTACACATAATAAGAAAAATTTTCCCTTAGCAGTGTATGCATTCCACTAACCCCCCACTGGGGTCTAGGGCAGTATGATGAATTACATTTTGCCAAAGGTCCTCACTATATAATAACAAAGTATGTTGGCTGACCTCTAATATTAGTAACTAAAACTCTGCAGCCTTTTTAAGTCTTAGACTATCCAGCATGATAATGTGGTGGATTAACCTTCTGTCTGTAAATTGTCCAAACCGCTAGGAAATAAACTGTAAAGGCTGTTTTTTACACTGCATAACTTGTTTTACTCCTGCAGCTGGAAGCGTCTGATTGGATACCTTGGTGCAACCTATACACTTAATTTGCTCCTGGAAGCATCTGATTGGTTATCTTGGTGGAGCCAATGCAGTGCACCATGAAAGTGTAGATTTTTTCCAATGACAGATGACTTCTCCATTTATCACCAGAGCTTCGACAGCACAACATTCTCTACAACAGCTTCTTTTTTCTAGTAATCCTTTGTAGAGTCTCATGATATTTCTATCTAGTTTAGTTTTAGTATCCTGTAACCATACCTCTCAACCTGTTAGCACAAAAAAATCTGGACAGAGTAAAAAATAACCGGGGGACAAAGGCACCAAAATAGGAACAAATTGTAAATATTGCTTTTACAAACTTGGAAAGTTGCTAGAATAAAATGTTTTGTGTTGCAATGCATTTTCTGAAGGATATGAAGTATAAAATTTAAATATATGTTCTTATTTAGTGAATTCAATCATCACTTATTTGCCAGAAAACAACAGATTTTATGAGGAACAGACCAAAAATATGAGGCCGAAAATCTGGACAGCTGAGAGGTATGCCTGTGCCACATTTATTCATTTATGTTTATATCTTCAGATTCTGGTGACAGAAGTTCAACCTGAAAAGGATTTCAAACAACGTCTTTAAACTATCACAGAATTAGGATGTATCTCAGTCCTGCATGTGAATAAACATTTCCAGGACTGCCTTCTCATGAAGTGGATTGTACATAACCCATCCAACAGTGTGAAGGCAGAAACACGTCATCTATCAATTGTTCTAATGAATATGTCACATAACTGCGCATTATAGAAGCAGTCCGATTTTTCACAGCAGACTCTGGCTTTATACATGTGCTGATTGCTAATGACAGGAAGTCAAATATATAATTAAAATAAGATTTTTGCTTAAAAAAATAGGAATGCAGATTAAAAACACAATAAAATAAGTCATGAGCAAAATGGGAGAGAATTGACATGCATTGCAAAAAAAAAACAAACAGAAAAAAAATGTATGCAGTTAACCAACTCTGTTCTTTAAACTATAAAATGCTGATTAACACTGAGAATAAGTAGCAGATAGATTTGGATATTAAAATGTTAGAGGACTTTAAATAAATAAATAAATAAATGATGATGCATTCACAGACTATCTTGTTGATTAACTTGAAAAAACACCAAATTAAATGAAAATGCCAAATTATGTCCGATAGAAGGCAATCTTCCTGATGTAACCAAATGTGCAGGACACGGCTCCTTTTCTCAGGTTTTTTTTTTCTCTTTTTTAATGTGCTCCCTAAACTATTTTAGTCCATCTATGACTGTTGGATCATATCTCATTTAGCAATATGATGACAAGGCACAACCAACACTATATGAGGAAATTCTAAGATTACTTGCAGGGGCTCTGAGTTCGGATGGCGGACCAATCTGGACCCGAAACATTCGGTGATCCTGGCATTAGTAACAGATTTAAAGTACTGGGTGGATGTAACTCTATGATTAGTTAAATCCTTTCTGCTCTCCAACAACCCAAAACCTGACTATGTGTGCCCACAGACTTTTCTGTTGAGATGTACATCTGGGATATCTGATAGTTTGGGGAACTTTTCCAGTACCACAAAACGATGCACAGCAACATAAATGTCATGTTAGCAGTATGTTTGGTATTAAGAGCATTTAAAATTGGCTACCTTCAGTGGGCACATGGGTAAACATGGACAATTCAACAGCATCATTTTTAGTAAACAAGCAAAATGCCAGAAGGTAGTATCAGCTATGCAGTTTCAGGCACAGACAATCTTCTTGCAGATGCCTTCATGTGAAGTGTTCACCTGGACCAAGAGTACCGATTCATTCCTCAGGTTCAGCAAGAACTGATGTCCTCTTAAGTGCAGTGACACAGGAGCTAAGAGTTCTCTGCAGAGAACACTCTTTTGTCCAAAGTCTGGACCAGAACTCACAAGGCTGGTCAAGAATGAGGGAAAACAAATTACTTTATGCGGTTCCTGTAATCCTTCAAGTTCAAAAGGTCCTGTTAAAATTCTTAAAAGCCTTGATTGATTCTCATTGCACTGGTTGGCCTAGACAGCCATGGTCCTCACTTCTCACGGAAGCCTTGATTGATTCTCATTGCACTGGTTGGCCTAGACAGCCATGGTCCTCACTTCTCACGGAAGCCTTGATTGATTCTCATTGCACTGGTTGGCCTAGACAGCCATGGTCCTCACTTCTCACGGAAGCCTTGATTGATTCTCATTGCACTGGTTGGCCTAGACAGCCATGGTCCTCACTTCTCACGGAAGTCATGAGCTAGTTTCTTCAGCTTCCTGGTAGGGAAGAGCTGCTGTTCCAGTAGCAGGACAGAGATGTACATCATTTCCTGGTAAGGAAGAGCTGCTGTTCCAGTAGCAGGACAGAGATGTACATCATTTACTAGAATCACTTCAACTCACAGCATGAATATTGAAGTTTTGATTCATGATAGTGTTCTAATTACAACCAGATTTACTTTAACAGGCAAGAAGTCCTTCAACCACAAGATATTTTTGTCATTCTCAAGTAGATTCTTCTCATAGATGTAATGCAGCCAGTTTTGCTCTACTCCAGTTATGCTTTCTGAGGCCCTAGATTATCTGTCTGTTTCATTTACTTGGAGACTTACTGTTCATCCCTTTTACTGTGTTTTCCTTAGTGTCCACCTTCAGCTTCAAGGCCAATGATTAATATATGCAGTTTTATAGTAGTAAAACAGATTCTTGTTTTATAAATAAAACCTGAATTTTGATATGGAAGCATTGACAAAGCCACCTTTTCAAACACTGTATTCAGATCTGCTAAAATTTCTTTTGTGGAAGGCAGTCTTGCATGTGGCAATTATCTCAGCCTGAAGAATGCTAGCACTTCAGGCCCTTATGTGGTTGGACAATTTTAATGTCTTTCATAAAAATAGGGAGGCACTCACTACTAGCACTTATTTTATATCCAAAGTCATGTCATGTACTGCTTTAAACCAGATTATTCATCCCCTTTCCATTTGTGCTCACCCACTAGATACAGGGGAGTACATTCTTCTAAGGATAGCTTCTAAACAACGTACATAACATTCATTAATTGCTAGGGTCTCCATCTGGCATCTGGATGTGTAACATTTCATTCTACACCATCTAATGATGTGAAGTCAGAGAAATGACTTACTATAGTCAGCTGTGCGAGCTGGTTATCTAAACAGTAGATGACAGAACAACCCTTGCCTTTACAGTGGAGTCTCTCCATCTCTCCCAAGTTACATTCTTATTATGTTGCATATTATTAATCTTGGAAGAGTGTTGCACTAGAAGCACTCCATCTTGACAATCTGGTAGATTAGCCTGCAGTCAGAAAACGGTTCTAATTGCAGGGAGGCATAGCATGGTGGCTTAATTGTTGAATACCGACTGAAATTTTACAGCCTTTCTTATCCTGACTTAAGCTATTTAGTAAATTAGTAGACACACATCACCAAAGGAATCTCAGATCATACAAATATTAATGCTTTTTGTTTTTTTTTTACTTAAAAACATTTATTTATTTATTTATTGACATTTGTTAACCGGGTTTGTCCAACTGGGCTTGTGGCCCATTTTCAGTAGAGACCCGAGGAGAAAACCTCCAGTAGTACATTTTAAACAATATTGATATAATACCAGTTATAGCAAAAAAGATTAACATATGTTGGGTTACATGCATAAAGTTAAAGTTGCATTAAAAAGAAGCTAAGTAACAATTTTACATTGATATAGTTCAATAGGTCAACAATAACATTTTTTTGTTTGTATAAAATTATGCAAATGCATAGTAGACACATTGCAGAGAGAGGTGTAATGAGGTACTAAGTATGGTCCTTTTGAGGGTACATAAAGGGAGGGAAGACTAGGCAGGGTCATGGTAAGGGCAGGTTCTGGGATTGAAAAAATAAGCTTTTAGTTCATTTTTAAAGTGTGAGGTGCGGGAGATTGAACGTAAGTCAAGGGGAAGTTTGTTCCAAGCATGGGCAAGGGAGTGTTTGTAAAGTAGTTTGCCTACTGACCTTTTTGGGTGGTAGATATCAAGTAATTGTTGGTTAGAAGTACGGAGGGTCCGGGATAGGATGTAGATGGGGACTAAGGAAGATAGAGATGGACAGAAGGAGGGTTTATAAAGAACAGAGTGTAGGATATGAAATTGATAAGATAGCACAAACTGGGGAAGTTCAAACCATTGAAGAGAGTTTAAAGAAATGCAGTGGCGTGAGTTGTATGGGGAGTTAGTAATGAATCTGGCTATTTTATGGTAATTCTGTTGGAGTTTGTTTAGAGTGGAGGCCTGGATATTGGTAAGAACTGGGATGGTGTATAAGAGGGAGGGGAGGAGGAGTGCCTGGCCCAGGGTAAGTCTAGATTCAGGGGTTAGGAATTTTTTGTTCCGATATAGCAGACCTAGTTTCTGGTTTGTTTTTTTTTATACATTGGAGTATGTGTAGGTTGAACTTGAGTTCTTCATCAATAATGACCCCTAGGAGTTTTGTGTGGGTGTCAGGTTGGATATTTGTATTGTTAGAAGATGTAATAAAAAAGGAGGTTTTGTGATGAGAAAGAAAACAGGGAAGGAAAACTAGGAGTTTGGTCTTTTTGGGATTTAGGATCAATAGGTTGTGAGAGAACCATTCTTCAGTGGATAGTAGGGCCTGTTGGGTCAGGGAGTGTAGTTCAGGAATGTTATTTGAGATGGATATAAGTGTGGAGTCGTCGGCATACTGAATAAGGGAGGATTCTTTGCATGAGGTGTAAAGATCATTGGTGAAGATGTTAAACAAAAGGGGTCCCAAGATGGAGCCTTGGGGAACATCAGTGGAGATGGGAAGGAAAGGTGAGGAGGATGAGAGCCATTTGACAGATTGTTCCCTGCCAGATAGCTAACATCTTCAGAAATAACACAGGAAAGAGTCTTTCTTATAAATTAAATTAAATTAAATCACAAGCTCAGTAAAAAACAATGAACTTAAAGCTTTTGCCATCATATTAAACAAAAGTAGCTGATAGGTTGAAAGAAACACACTCTAATTTCACTTAAAGTATGTCTTTTAAAAGTGTTTGTTGAAAGTTTACGCTATGTTTATCTTATCAATTTATTGACTGATTTTTGATTTATATATATATATATATATATATATATATATATATATTATATATATATATATATATATATATATATATATATATATATATAGTGTGTGTGTGTGTGTGTGTGTATATGTATATGCATGTGTATGATTGTATATTTAATTTTTCCACATACAAAATTATTTTGGTTTCTCTTTTGTTTTATTGCCTCCCCACCCCCACTGTATGTCAATCATCAGTCCCTTCCCAGCCAACCAAGCCATTCTTTCCCCATCACTGGAGTGAGGGTTATCCACGAGGGGCCATCATCTAGATAGCCATCAGGGTTGGGTCACATTTTCTTATTTTCTCCTGGGACCTAACTTGAACAAGTACTAGGATAGGTGATAAAAAGGCTTGCAGTGGGCTATCCATAGAGGATATCCCTTCACTTCCACAATGGACATTGCCTCCAACTCTTCCTGTCCCTCCCCCATTAGCATGACTGGTGGTCTGTCTGTCCATTTGTCTGGTCTCCACCAGGGAGATTACACTGGCCAGTTTGCCACTGAGTGCATGCGAAACCCCTTATACTTCCATTGGAGAGGTGAGCTAGCTATGCCCTTACCCCTCCCCCTCCCTGCCTGCCTCGTCCATTGTCACGGCCTCTAACTGAATCCTAGTTCCATCCCACTGTGCCATGAAGCCACATGCTGCTATGTTACTAAAATAGTAAGTAAACAAAAATATATAAATAATCAAAAATGGTGTTATGGTACTACAATACTGAACAAGCAAACAAGAAATACATAAATTAATAAAAACTTTGAAGAATAAAGGTCAAAAATTGAAAATGTTTGTTAAAGGTAGGGCACATATCTTACGTAGGTTAAAATTTAGACCTAGATGAAACTGTTATGTACAAATCAGGCTATTCAAAAGGGAAATTATTTGCAATATGCCTTGCTGTTTCTCAAGCAGCCATTTTTTTAAAGACTGACTTTTAAGAGGAAGAACCTAATTCTTTTCCAGTTGCTGGCACTCTGCAAATTTCTTAACTAATTCAGGAACTAGATCACCTGATACAATCAAAAGTGGAATGCGTTGAGTTTGTTGTGCACTTCTCCCTTTATGTACCCCTTTCTCATTTCCTTCATTGCAGCTGTTGTGTTGCTCACTCTTGTAGAAGTCCAGTTATTGCACAAAGAAATTTACAATGTCATGCAAGGTGACATTGGTACAGCCACCTGCTCACACTATGCTGACTCAGGCAAAGATATGTAATCATCATACCTGATGCCCTGCAATAGTTTGACATTATTGTAAAAGGCATGACAGATGATGCAATGAGCTACAGCAGTTTTTAACCAGCAATTGAGATGGTAGCAACAAGCATCAGTGAACCAGAATTCTGTGTTGCACAGTGATAAAAATCTACCAGATGTGTTTGATTGCAAGATTATGCAACATCAACAGTAAAGCAAACTTAGTAAGCAGGAACATGTAATTAGCACAGATCGCATTTTAAGTAAACGTGTCATACCGTCACGCATTTCTACCAGAACAGCACCTCACTGGCCCCAAAATGTTTGAATGCTAATATACACAGCACAGCAGTCTGTCCTGCCTTTTGCTAGTGTTACGTATCCGTATTATTAAAACTGGTTATTTTCAGATGTTTCTGCTTGACTTTCAGCGTTTCTTCCTGTTTACACTCAGACTTTCTAAATGAGTTCTCAGTTGGAATTACTATGAGACAAAAACATCAAAACATTGTTTATAGCACTGTAGACTAACTTTAATATCTTCCTCCTCTGATGTACAGCCTTTGCAAATTTTTATTTATTTATTTATTTTACATTTGTTTACCAGGAAAATCCGATTGGAACAAGGTCCATTTACAGCAGAGGTCCAGGGAGAAAAGCTCCATAACATAACAGTATAAATACAATAAATGACAAAAATATTTCTGTACAGAGGCATATTTACAAATCAGAGCTCCATATCTTTATATGACAACACATAATCCACGAATGACAGAAAATTTCTATACAGTGGCATGTATACAATCATGGAGATTTTTCGTACCTTAGTTTGATTTGAGCAAGCTTGGTATATAGATAGCAAAACTTTAAATTCTGTATTGGTAGTACAAAGCATAAAAATGAAGGAATGGAATCTGGAAAATAATGTTATTTGGGAGATATTTCATGGCATGAGAAATAGTTTGTAGGATAGTAGTTCCTGATAGGGAGTATTTGAGTAGTACAGAATAGCTGAGGTAAGCAGTGAGGAGATGAGGTGTGGCAAGTTAGGAGGAGAGCAGAAAAGATTTTATGTGATACAGGGACAGAGCCATGATTGCAAGAGGTGTGACTTTAGTGATGTCTTGAAAAGTGAGATGGATGGTGCAGAGGAGATACTTTGGGGGAGGTTATTCCATTCCCTAGCAATGGTGTGGGAGAACAGACTTTTCCCTGCAGTGTTATTGGCTTTGGTTATGCAGAGCAGGGTTTTGTTGGATGAACGTAGAGGGCGATTTGTAGAATATTTGGTTTAGAATTTGCTTTAGGGCTGGGGTTTCCTGAGGGTTCCTTATTATGTTGAAGGTGAGGACTAATTGGTGATAGCTAATAAGCTGAGGGAGTTCTAACCACTGTAGTTGCTTCAGGGCAAGACAGTGATGACTTCTAAAAGTGGAGCTGTTAGCGAATTTTGCAATTTTATTGTAACATAACTCTAGTTTGTTTAGGTCTGTTTTCCTGATATGAATTAGGATTGGTGATGCATACATTAGGGTAGACAAGAGGTGGGTTTGGGCTAAGGAGATTCTAGCTTGGTCCTATATGAACTGTTTGTGTTTGTATAGGGTTCCTAGTTTCTTATGTACCTTTGTGATGGTTTGTGAGATATGGACATTAAAGTTTAGATTGTTATCTACTTCAACCCTGAGCAGCTTAGTGTGAGTAGAGGGGGAGATTGTGATCCCATTTGTGGAGGCATTGATGAAGGTAGGAGGTGTGGATTTGGATTTATTGGGGGAAAAAAGGAGTAATTTGGTCTTGTTGGGGTTTAGAATGAGTTTGATATCGGTAATCCATTGTTCCACAGAGCAGAAGGATTCTTGGGTAAGCTTTTGAAGAGTGGTTATGGATGGGGCTGAGCAGATTAGGATGGAGTCATCTGTGTACTGTATAAGTGATGCATGCAGGGTGGAAGTATGTAGTTTGTTAGTGAAAATGGTGAATAGTAGAGAATCCAGTATTGATCCTTGTGGGATGCCTATAGTAGTTGGTAATAGAGGAGATAGTGCACTTTGCCATTTAACTGATTGTTTTCTGTCAGAGAGATAGCTTCTAAACCATGAAGTAGTAGAAGGGGCGAAGGATAAGGTTGACAGAGTGTCTAAAAGTAGTTTATGGAAGACCATATCAAACGCTTTTGATAGATCTAGGAATATGGCTGAGATGAATTTGTTGTCGTTTCTTAGATGGTTAATCTGATTGGTAAAGGAGAGTAGAGCAGTGGTTGTGCTATGGTTTAATTCCTGCTTGGTCGGAGGTCTTTGTTTATTCCTGTATGCATTCAAACTGTTTTATATGAATTTGTCTCAGTGGTGTCAACATCTGAAAAATAGTGCAGCATAAAACATTGTCCAGTTTCCTATCTCCAGAATCTTACATTATCAACTGAACATTCCAGATATTCATGCCTGAGAGAAACCATTATATTACCTGTCCAGGTAATTCAAGTGCAAAAAGTGTAATATACCTCTTTCAGCTGTACATGTGGCTACAGTCTGCAAGTGTGGTATTAGTGGTGGGGGGTTCTCATGGAAATAAGTTTTTGCAAAGCAGAATGATAAATGTGTACATCAGAATAGTCTGAAGGTATACTGGGTTTTCCAGTAAGGACGTATAGTACAAGGCAGTACTGGCCCAGGGTTCTGAACGCTGCAGATATTTGGATAACTAAGAAGAAATGGCTTTTCCACAAGAAAGGGGTATAGCCAGACTGGGTGAGGGAAGTCATTTTCATCTGTTATTAATGTTCATGTGTTGGGACACCCCTCAGAACTACAGCCACATCTGTAATGCTATTGACAGAAACTTCCCAAGATCAAAAGAATCACAAAAAGAAATATTCTCCAATGTGACACCCTATTAAAATCTTGTAAAAATTTATTTCAGAGCTGATAGTGTACCCCGAGTGAGACCTAGAGTCCACATTTTGTGACACTGCTATAACATTAGCATTTAGTGTGAAGACATGGAAAGACTGAAATGGCTACAACCCCAAATAGCTAGAAAACCAGAGTCAAGATAGGAAATCAAAATTAAAAGCACAATTTTCACCTAGTCACAGCCATTACTGAATGTTAGGTCAGGAAAGTAATATCCCTATAATTCCTTCTGGAACATTCAGTAACATAGTGTCAGGTAAGCCAACAAAGAAATCGAGACATCACTTCATCAGGAAAGTTAGTTGAAAAATGATGGTCTGTCAAAAACATCACAATAAAAATAATATCAACAGATATTATTTCTATTGTATAGCCTATAGTACTTCAGATTTTCCTTTCCCTTTGGGGTGAGCATGTGTTGTGTGTTATCTAGCAACTGCATATCAGGAAAAAGTAACACAACTAAATACTGTTTAGAAACTTACCTGTCCGTGGCCAGAGTAATGTTTTTGACAGACCATCATTTTTTCAACTAACGTTCCTGATGAAGTGATGTCTAGATTTCTTTGTTGGCTTATCTGACACTATGTTACTGAATGTTCCAGAAGGAATTATAGGGATATTACTTTCCTGACTTAACATTCAGTAATGGCTGTGACTAGCTTCTTTCATGATTTTACATCCCTGTATTATATATTACAGCTGCAACTTAGCTAGAATACTAAGGTAATTTAGGAAGCGATTGTTTGTGGTAAGGAGATCACAAAATGTATCATGCTATCAAAGTTTTTTTTTTTGTATTTGGCATGCAGTATACTCCTTCATGGCAGACCTCACCCCGCACCCACTATGTTTACCCCATGACCCTGATCATCACTACCATCTTCCTGACCATTTGCCAAGTACTGCCAAGAGCTATTGCTTTATCACCATTAGTATGACCCCTGAGGACCTGGGTTTCCTCTTCAGGAGAACGGGACCATACTAACCATTTTATGAACATGTTGGCAGTTTGATGGATCCTGGTGGTTCTTGTCAAGGCTATGGACAGAATCACTACTACTGATGTACCACAGTTATGGATCTCCTTGTCTGTGACCACTCCATTCACCAGAACCAGTACTTAGATTAAACAACAACTTAAACTTTTCAACAGAATCAGTCCATCACCTGCAAGCACTCATCACTTGCAGCTTATCTTCATCACAGTCAAAGCCTATTGTATTCTGTTTACAATGTTTAATTATATTGTTTAGGGTATACCACAAATTACCTCTAAAAGAAGACCAAACAGAATGGGTCTGTATAACAGCTAGACACATATCACTCTGAAATACCAATTGCTGAGATTTAATCAAACCTATATAACAAAAAACAGAACAACACTGACAAGATGAGGTGCACCTGGATAATCCAAGAAGACTTCATTATGATTAAGAGCTTTCGACTGTATACACATTGAATCAGACTTCATCAGAATCTGTTAAAACAGCACCAAGTGCTCTTTTTAAAGCAAATCAAATAATCACTTGACAACTGACTTCTCTTTCTTAAAGATATATACATATTTAAAAACTTTAATAAAATACACACACACACACACACACACACACACACACACACACACATATATATATATATATATATATATATATATATATATATACACACACACACTCATGAGTGTAAATAACAATAAAAATATAGAAGTATATATAAAAATCCTTTGAACTATATTAAAATGAATTGTGATGATAAAACTTTGTATAATGAAAGAAAATGTATGCTTAAAAAACTTTCTTACAACAATAACAAACTTCATTTCAAAACAGTTAACCCTACAAACACTTACCAGGGCTGACTATGTTTAGCTTTTAAATCAAACTAGATCAAGCACCTTGTTTTTATTTTATGACTTGGCTGCCCTCAAACTCAAAACACTGGCAATAGAGATGGCACCATTAATGCCAGGAGACTGGGGTGCATTCAGTAGTAGCTGATATGTTAGTTCCTTATATTCTAATGTGTTTTCCCAATCACCCTCCCCTAGGAGAAATATCAACTTTATCTGTAATAAAAAAAAAAAATCTTTTAAGATTGTCACATTGAGGGGAATGTTTATAAAATGCATTGCTAATAACTTTCTTTTTCATATCATTCTAATGCTCTTATAGCCTTTGGCTCAACTGCCCTTGTTTTAAACATATAAAAGGCATCAAACTAGAGGCAGTTTGCTAAGTAAACTACGGCTTTCCTCTTACAATTACAAGCTTCAGGGCAGGATATAGTCTGTGGATGGTTGGCTACAATTACATATGGGTCTTTGTGAATGTATTTGCAGTATTTACATGCACCACCACACGTTTACATTTTCCCCCTATCTGGAGCCATTAAAGTCTGTTTTTTCTTCTTTTCAAAGATCCCTTTCAAATTCGTGCCTTTCTTATAGACAACTCTAGGGCTTGTTCCTAAACTCTTAGTGTTGACATCTCTTATCACTACATTCTTCATTTTTTTTTCTAATAATTCCTGTTACTATAGAATTTGCCCCACTGTGCATACTTGGAACAACCATGGTGTTAGAAAAATTGTTTTTGTTTTGATTTAGTGTCACTGGACTAAATCTAATGTTATGTAATAAAGGAGAAAGTCTTTATTTCTATATTCTACTGTTTCCACAGATCCCTGTTCTGTGGGTTTGTGTGGATAATCCCTTGCAATAAACTTTTTTTTTTCATTTTAGCAAACTCTTCCATGAACACTTGTTTTTTATTCACTAGCCTTGATAGCTTAATCATTTTCCTTTTATTAGACTTTTTTCTGCTATGTAGGGTGGTTACTAGAAAAATATATGGAGGTATATTGGAATAAGTTGGTTTTCTATACATTGCTGAACAGAAGCTCCAGTTATCCATGCTTTACACAATACTACAACCAAATAATTAATTATAGCCTTGCATGTACTTTACACAAATTTAAAAAGGATGTGATTTATTAACATGCAAAAAGTTCTGCTAAAATGATTTCATCCTCGACCACATTAAACAGATATCATCCAAATACCTTAAACATAATTTAAAGTCATGTTGTAAGGTGACTGAAATATAAATAAGTCCCTTCCCAGTGCCATAGTATCCATTAGCATACATTGGGGGTTGATGCATAGCCATACCATGTATCTGATGACAAAATTCCAGTCTCAAAATAAAAATAGTTGTAACCCGGACATACTTCATAAACTGTTCAGCAAATCTACTATCAATGTTTGTTAAGTTCTTGTTACTATTAATAGCTTCAAAAAAAATTCAATACCTATGTCTTTTTGTATCACTGTGAATAGAATTTGGACATCTCCTGACACCAGCAAAATATCATGGTCATATTAATATTAATATTAATATGTTGTAGAAAATGCCAAGAATCCCTTAATACATATTCAATATGACTGAAAAATGATTTTAACTTATTGTCCATAAACTTGGCGAGAGGTAGAGACAATGGTCTTAATGAGGTGTTATCTGTGCTTTTATGAGGGGAGGTAGAGCTTATAAGTTGAGCAATTTAATATCTATTAATTTTTTGTAAGATCAAATCATCCAACATCCAGTCAATAATCTTGTAGGGTATGTTGATTCCATTTCTTGATGGTTTTTGATAAAAAATGGTATCTGTCAACATACAGTACATTCTGATGATGTAATCAATATGATCCATTAGGACCCCCCCAAAAAAAAATCTGGCTTTGTGATTCTTACTGATTTGTCAACTGCCAATTCATTCAAAAATTGATTTTCTTTCTTTTTTTTTGTCAAGTTATAGAATCTCTTTTTCAACATAAATCTGCTTCACAGTTCTCAAAAAGTCTTAATATAAGTTGTAAAGGTTTATTAATCATATTTTCCTTGCTAGCCTGTGCAATGAGATGTATCACATCCATTGTTAGTGAGGCTAAGATGTAATAATGTTCTAACATACAGTTTAGGTTCCAAATGTAAGTCAACAATATTAAATCACAGGGTGGGAACAAAAGTTTTTTTTAAATAGCCTAAAATGTGGGGGAGTTACACTTTAATTAAAGATGTAAAAGTCTTCATAATGAAGACTGGATACCAAGTCATTCTCTTTTGAAATTTCTATTTCCTGGTCCCTCTTCCATAACCTTCCCCCTCCTGTTGCTCTGTACATGATGTTATATAGTGGATTGATGGTGGTTCCTATATATTTAGTTCCCCTCTTGATATTGTTTTCATATTATTCTTTCTGATAGTCTTAATGGTGGAAACTCTAAAAAATTATCCAGATTTGTTACCCCCCCCCCCCCAAAGTATATAAGAAGAGCCACATTAGTGAGTTACTTATTTTGTTTCATGGTTCCCAGAGGATTCCTGCTAAGGCTGCTTTAGTTCTCTTGTAATTCCTGAATTGATAACAGAAGCCAAGTACCTCAATACATTCCATAGTAGTGTTAAATGAGGCCCAATGTTCAAAAAAAAGAATGAGATTAAGACAGAGAGAAAGAGAGATGAGAACAATTGGACTGTTTAAAAAAATAGTGCTGGATTTCAAAACAAATTTTGCTCAGGGCAAGTGCCAAATCACCAGTGTTTTGCAAATGCTTGTCAGCTTGGCATAGCTCTTGCCATAATCACCAAATATTTGTGGAATTCAAGGGTGACTGGGTAGGTCAGGAAAGATATGAGGAGGAATTATTCCACAGAAAGGATAGTGGGCGATAATAACCTTTCTGTAACAGCGACTGAATTAAAAAAATGCATGGAAATGACACATGGCCAGCATCGCAAGTGCTAGAAAGAGGATTTGAAAAGAACAATAAGATACCAGTCAAAAAAGGAAAAAAGAAAATAAATAAATAACACATAATAAATAAATACGATAAGTAAGACCTGTAGCTTATCAAATAAACAACATGAAAAAAAATGCATGAACCTGACAATCATTTTCTGATGTCAAAATATATGTCCCTCTCCCAAAGACTTTTTTCCACAGGATACATACAGGGACAGCAACACTGAAATATGTAACCTCTGTGAGTTGTGTGTATTCTGCTGAACCTTTGTGTTATTATACATACAATGGAGCTGTCTTCTATAATGTATCAACGTTTATTACATTTAATTATGGAATCGTTCTCCCCAATTTGTTCTAGTAAAAAAAAAAAAAAAAAAAAAAAGAGTTCCAAGCCAACTTTGTTTTACATGATTAACAAAATGAAAATATATTAGTGCAGTGCCAGGTTATAATCCTTTTGAAAAACATGCCATACATCACTTTGCAAATCATACTACTCAGTGCAGGAGACAAGCTGCCTACATATTATATATTATCCAATACCTTAGTACATATGCTCATGAAGAGAGTAAGCCTTGTCTGACAAGGGTAACTGTAAAATAATATTTGTGTTTACACACTTTATGTGCTTGAAAAATAAATTCCGTGTGACAAAAGAGACACATAATGTGGACAGACTCAGATGTTACGATTTATTGTTTCCAAGCCTTATTCCCACAGATGTGCAAAATTATGGTAAGCAACATTTACACAAATGTACATATATATTATAATAAGGGTCTATATTAGGAAGTCAAAACTTCAAAAGACCGAATGCTCTTACACTGACTGCAAATAAGCGAAACTACAGAATGTTGAATGGCCAGAACAGCAATTTTTTTTCCCAGAGAAAAAAATTGCTGGGCCATTGTTGGGACTTTGCCGTTTCCTCCACTGTGGTGGGATGTCTGAGTTGGTATATTTAAGTAGGGGGATGTGGGGGGCAAAGCCCCCACTTTATTTTGTCTGTGGTTTTGTTTTTTTATTTGTTTTTTTGGAACAGAGATTTTTTTCCCTGAGAACAAAATCTCTGTTCCGTACTTTTGATGTAAGAGCGTTCGCTCTTTTGAAGTCTCAAAGTTTTGATACAGACCCTATAATAAAGAATATGTCCTTATTGTAGACTTAACATTCTGACTAAACTTTATTTAAATATGAACTTGGAGAAATCAGAACTAATTTCATTGTCAGACATGCAGCTGACAATAATCAACAGTCAGTGGCTGCTCATATTTCACTTTTTTTTCAATGTTCACAGTTTCTGTCAAAAAATCACACCTACAGTGTAGTATAAACATATAATCACACAATAATCCATGAAGACAGGTGTGGGCCCTGCTAGGATTGAGTCCTTAACGACCAGAGTTTTTGGTTCCTCTGGCTTCATCCTGAAGACTACATCTTTCCATTCTGAAACACAGTTTCTTATCAGCAGTTTTACATGTCTCCCCAGTTCAACTAAAAATATTTTATAATCTCTAAAAACATCACTAGTTCACCTCTGAAAAAAGATTAAAACTTGCAAAAAAATATTAACATATGCCACCCACCATAAGGAGGCAAAACTTCCTCTTTTTTCTTTCTTTTTCAATAGTGTGCACATTTTTGAATCAAAAAAGGAAAACACTAAAGACGCCATTTATGCCATGATATCATTGTAGTAATCTTTAGCATAAGGGTGGGTTAAGATGGGATCGAGTCCCTTCTAGTCATAGCATTTGGTCCTTTGGAATGAGGCCCTTCTGGCCACTGAATTTGATGCTTTCTGATTTAGCCTTGGGATCAGGCCTTGTCAATTGGGACTAAATCATTCTATAACCAGTCCTGCATGCCATGTATTATTGCTTAAATAACACACACACACACACACACACACACACACACACACACACACACACACACACACACACACACACACACACACACACACACACACACACACACACACACATACGCACCGAATCATGTACTCTGTGATGCTATTAGAGTGAAGTCGTTATGCAGTGCTTGTGCTAACAGGAATGCAGTGTTTCTCCAAAATTAAGCAGTGTTTCTAGAAATGAGCAAGCTTTCTGTTGGTGTGCTTTTCAAGATGGCATTTTCTCAAGTGCTAATATACTTAACAGGTTAGTGAAAGTATGTCAAAACATTGTGCTAAACAAGAAACCACCCCATGGACTATTAATAGACTGACACAGTTCCTAAATGCTTTATTTCATGCACTGGTACCATGAAATTATTTAGAGTATGATCCCAGTTGTTGTCATCAGAGGTAATATATCATTACTGACCATGAGATGTGTAAGGCTAATCTAATACCAAATGGGAAAGGTTAATTTGTGCACCAGAATGGAAATTGGCTGAGCTTAAAAAGGATCACAAGGGAGGCTAGGCTATTACTTACCGAAGAACAAAGATCTAGGTCAGTTATAAAAAGATTTAAATCCTCAAAGTACTTAGTCAATTTTGAAATTACAGTTAAAAAATTCTGTCTTAATTACACCTGCGCTATGAATGACCTTGACCAATAAACCATAAGAGAACAGTCATCATCAGATAAGCTGCCTTTAGCCGCATAATTATTTATTCATCCAAACTGCTAAGGCTGTGATAACAGATAGCTCAAAAAGCAGATTATGTTTCTGTGTTTCTTTGTGGAATGGGACTTGGCCAAACCAATACCAATGACTATTTCAAGAGCCTTCTAAACAATCTTGGTAAGCAGCTTTCAAACACTACTGGTTACTTCTAAAAAGTCCAAAATCAGCAAGTAAAATGGTCACATAGAAAAGCCACACAGGCAAAAACAATAAAAGACTCAGGCAAACCAGAGACACCACTGCATACTGTCTTATACCTCCAGTGAAGGAGGGGCATTAGAAATATGACAATGGCCCCTTAAGGAAATGCCAGTGTTCCACTTCCATAGTTTGTGACTGTACTCTTAACTTTTTAAAAATCTTTTTTTGCTTCACCCTTCTTATAGGCTCATCGGTACAGGGTAAGTGGATAGGTTAGCCATACTCTGAAAACACTCATCTTGTCAAAAGCCTGAAGTCTGTAACATTATGGGTGACTGCAATATTTCCCAAACATAAACCAAAACAATTAAAAAGGTCAAATAGAAAAGCCACATTAGCTAAACCAGATCAGTCCAAGATATGTGATACTACTACAGTTGATAATCTGAAGTTTATTGAGCTGATATTTATTTCAAATAATGACAACACCATCAGACCGTAACTATGAAACTGAAACTGTTCAATGATATTTTATTTTATTTATTTAACATTTGCTGACCAGGAAAGTCTGACTAGGACAGAACCTATTTTCAGCAGAGGCCTAGGGATAAATGCTCCAGATGCATGTCTTTGGAATGTGGGAGGAAACCGGAGCACCCAGAGGAAATCCACATGAACACAGGGAGGACATGCAAACTCCACACAGAAAGCACCCCATCCAAGAATTGAACTGGAGAACATCTTACTGTGAGGTGACAATATTTAACCACTGCACCAAAGTGCCGTCCATATATTATGGAAAGTGCATTTTTATCTTTTTGGATTGCTCGGTGTTCTAAAATATATTCTTTGTCCTTGGTTCTATTATCTACCTTTGCTTCTGGATTCAGTCTGTTAAAGAAAATGTGATTTTTAAATGTTTTCCTGGGAGAGGAGAGACCCCCCCCCAACCAACATGGTGTGGTGTAATTTAACTCTAACAGAAGAGATATATGAGCATAGTTTTGCAATCCCTTAATATACAGGATAGTTACTCTGTAAAAAGAGCTGATATGGTTACCAGATGCTGTTAAAAAAGAAGCAAATAACTTCAATTTTACGCACACACACACGCACATGCACACGCACACACACACACACACACACACACACACACACATATATATATATGTTTGTCCTTCCATTATTACAGTGGTCTAAAACATTAGTTTGACAATGCTGCACAATGAAATCTAGGAGTTTTCACTTTTCTCTACTGTTGTGTGACCACAGGACTTGTAAATACGAGTCTGGGTGTAATGCAACACCCCCCTCCCAACAAAAATGCTGTCATTTGTGGGGGGGTTTCTTGTTACATATCATAAACTTAATAAAATTAATAAATTATAACGTGAAAAGCAATGAAAACTGAGATAAAGCTAAGGTAGTAGGATAGAATGCAAATACTTTGATTTACTGTTACAGCGACCTCACCTTGATGATCCATTGTTTTATATTTGCATGCAACTCTATTGCTAGCAACTTTAAGTATCATAGAAGATATTTGTTTTAATACCATGGAACAAAGAAACCCACCAGTCTAATGAAGTATCACTATCTACCTTCCATATACAAATGGAATAGTGGTTAGCCCTGTTTAATCTCACAAAGGGTTGGGAGGGTGACCTAATGGTTAAGGTGTTTGCCTTGCAAACACAAGGTGCAGGGTTTGAGTCTCACATGGGACAATTGGCTAGGCTTAAATGACTCACAAGGACAGTTAGCTTAGTACTAATCTATGAACCAAAGAGGAAGTATACTTCCATGAGTGATAGAATTTTTCATTGGCTAGACATAACAACCCTTTATTTTTCCATTTACACCTAACTGCAAGGAGATCTATGGCAGAGTGACTTGAGACAATGTTGCCAGATAGGTGCAATACTATTCATGACTGGTAGGCCTGCATACTAAACTATGACTGATATGTATTGACAACCCGATTAATTGTTGTAGTGTCATTTTTTTCCCTTTACTTCTGATACCATGTTATTTCATATTTTTGACTCTCATCTAGGATTATCACAGGCAGTCCTCACTCAGATACAGTATGCATGCATGACTGCTGCACATCTGACTGACTTTGGAAACGTAGAAGACATGTAAATGTAGTGGAACAAATTCACTAACAGCTGCCCACACAACAAAAAACAAATGCTCTCCTTAATTTTGTGATCTTTCTGAATTACTGTCTTTTTTCCCATTTTACTTCTTTGTATGTTGTTCTATTCATTTTCTTTATTTAGTTTGAATATTATTTTTACTTTTTGTTTTATCTTTATTACCCCTTTGCCCTGATTTTCTCATATGGGTGGCTGTAAAGCTGCATGTCATTTTATTTTTATAAACAAACATGCTCACATGCCCCCCACACACACACACACACACACACACATATACTATGTTTTATTGATTAAGTTGCACTCAGTACTCACGTTATGTATTGCAGAATATCTGACCAATTTTACATGAGCTCTCTTTACAGTAGCAGCTCACCCATTATCCAGAACTGCATTAAGTGTAATATAGGACATTTCAATAAGTTTCTAAGTACTGAAGTGTTACAAGCACTTATTTCATTTAGTGTATATAGTTTATGCGGCATATAGTGTATGTACTTCACAATTTTCCAATATTATGATCTGCCGTCCATAGTTTAATATATCCCTCAACGCACACACAAATGCATACACCATGGTTTCTTTTAAAAATTGGTCAGTAGATGAAAACAATTTAAAACCATGCAAAATAATATACATCAGACTGAGATGACAACATTGGCATTGATGTCCACCCAAAACATTTTAAGCTTTGGCAGTTGTACAGACTTGAATCATCTGTAGATGTAGCAGTTTAAGCACATAACAGTGAATATTCTCCTCCCTGCATGCTCCCACCCTCCACCCCACCCCAGTTTAAAAAAATCTTTATATTTTTTGCCTTGTGAACTAATGTCTTCCTAATGGTTATCCCTGGGGGAAGTATTCAACTTGACAGCTGTGGTACACTGTATCCCTATCTCCTTAAAAATAGCCAAGCATCTGAACTGTTTAGATAGATCAGAAATGGTTTAGTGTTTTCTTTATTTTTATATTTCCTTACATTTATTAATTATCACTTGCAATATAAATATTAATGCTAGAGCTTGACTAACACATTAAAGTTGA
Source organism: Protopterus annectens (assembly GCF_019279795.1). Lineage (NCBI taxonomy): Eukaryota > Metazoa > Chordata > Ceratodontiformes > Protopteridae > Protopterus > Protopterus annectens. Next base: position 1,581,391,400 of record NC_056744.1, on the reverse strand, counting down.
CTCCTCAACACTTTGCGTTAACCGTTTGCTTGCATGCAATGTCTTTACTGTTGCATGCACACACACTCACACACATATGCATGTATACACACACGCATGCACGCTCACACACACACAAACACACACACACACACACACACACATACACATGCATGCATATACACACACATGCATGCATATACACACACATATGCTCACACACACACACACACACACACACACACACACACACACACACACACACATATGCATGTACACACACACACACACACACACACACACACATATATATATATATATATATATATATATATATATGTATGTATATATATATGTGCCCATGCATAGTCACAAGCCACAGATGCACAAGCACTCATCTGCTGTAACCATCTAGCAGAAGAACCATACAATCAAGTAACTTCCTAATGTTTTCGTTTAATACAATATACATGCACATACATATAAATAAAATGGAAAAGTGCAAGCTTCTGTAAAAAATAATATATGTACATGCGAAGAATATATTTATTTTAATCTGTTGGCAGGTGAAAGTGTCCATCCGCTTCCTCACCTTTTTATTAGAATACACTGATCTGCAGCTATACTGTTAAGCCTCATTTGACAAGAACGCAATGTAGCAGCTGATTAAATAAACGGTAAAAAGCTCTGTTGGCTTGTGCTGCTGTTAATTAGAAGCTGTTTTGTTTTTAATCTGTCTTACAGAAAGGTACACATAACAAGACGTCAGATTCTGAATGAAAATTTTTAATGGGAAGCCATTAGTCTGAACTTATAGTAAACTGTTAACTCTGTACAGAAAGGCACTGATATTCAAAAATAGTGCAAGCAGAAGAAGCCACATTGAGGTAACAGCCTCAAGATGCAGTCAGAGAATTATTTTATCAAGGGAATTTATCAAATAATGCTGATAACTCTCAACCAGTTTATCTCTCCTCTAAGACTAAACTAATAAATGAATTAAGAAGAAAAAGGTTGCTTTGGCAGAGTCTATAATTATTTGCGTTGCTGGCTAGGTTATGAATTCTGAAATAAACATGAGGGGTAAAAAACATAAAAAAACTTAGAAACTGCTAAAGTTTATTTTTTGTTTTTTTAGTGACTGTGCTCGAATGGGCATCCACGGTGGTGCAGTCGTTAGCGTTGTCACCTCACAGCAAGAGGTTCTTTGGTTCGATCCTCGGCTGGGGTGCCTTCTGTGCAGAGTCTGCATGTCCTCCCTGTGGTCGCGTGGGTTTCCTGCAGGTGCTCCGGTTTCCTCCCAAAGACATACTGTAGGTGGATTGGATACTCTAAATTGGCCTAGGTGTGAGTGAGTGCATGCATTTGTGTGTGCCTTCTGTGGAAGGTTGGGTGCCAGGCTGGCAGCTTGACACTGTAAAACTCCACTGCCAATCATGAGTAGACAGATGTTCTGCTGTGGTGACCCCTAACCGGGAAAAAGAAGAAGAAGTGACTGTGCTCTAACCTTGGTCCACAGGTGTTGCAGTGTCACCAGCTATGTGCAGGCTGAGATATTAGGCATGGGAAATCACTGGATAGGCATAATCAATAATAATATAAAAGACAAAGCAGAGAACACAGCAAAGTTATTACAAACCTATGTCCCATATAACAGCATCCAAGCACATCTGTGGAACACAGCAAAATTATTACAAACCAGTATGCCAAATAACAGTATTCAAGCATGCCTGTGGAACACAGCAAAGTTATTACAAAACTATATCCCAAACAACAGTATCCAAGTACACCTGTGGAACACAGCAAAGTTATTACAAACCTGTTTCCCAAATAACAGTATCCAAGCACACCTGTGGAACACAGCAAAGTTATTATAAACCTGTGTCTGAAATAACAGTATCCAAGCATACCTGTGGAACACGGCAAAGTTATTACAAACCTGTGTCCCAAATAATAGTATCAAAGCATGCCTGTGGAATACAGCAAAGTTATGACAAACCTGTGTCCCAAATAACAGTATCCAAGCATGCCTGTGGAATACAGCAAAGTTATGACAAACCTGTGTCCCAAATAACAGTATCCAAGCATGCCTGTGGAACACAGCAAAGTTATTAAAAATGTACGTCCCAAAAATAACAGTATCCAAGCATGCCTGTGGAACACAGCAAAGTTATTATAAACCTGTGTCCCAAATAGTATCCAAGCATGCCTGTGGAACACAGCAAAGTTATTATAAATGCATGTCCCAAATAACAGTATCCAAACACACCTGTGGTGCATACTGTGGAGCAGAATACATTGATGCACATAATAAGCAATTGGCATGCATGTTTCCTTTCAAAGGAGAATGAATATCATGTGACCAGGAGGATGCAGTGGTCTGAGCAACCTTTTCTCAGCCGCATCCCAAATCAGTTAAACTACAACAAGACATACGTACAAGCCAGGGTGTGATATATCAATGAATACAAGCAAATGCATACTCCTGAATTAACACCTACAGTACAATCTATATGCATCTTAAGTAGGAAAATAGAAAAAAATGTATCTAAGGCAAACTGGTCCAGCTGTTTAACCAGATGAATGGTAATTTGTCAAGAAGTAAACCAGGAGAGGCATATTAAAAAAATGAAATGGCTTTCATCTGTTAAACTGGGTGGGAAGTAAATATTGGCATTAAAAATGTGTACTTGGCATCAGAAAGCTGAAAGAACAGGTTCAATTAGTTATGCATATCAAACTATTTCACATTCTTCAAACCCAGAAAACAATTGTTATCTGTTCGGCCACCTGAAAGATGTCAACCACTGAGATAGAAACAGTATTACAATGGAAACTGGCATCCGAGCCATTGCCTTTGAAGTGCTAAGGTACTGCATTTCAAGTAGCAGGTGATGTATGGATAGCCAGTCTAGGAAAGAGCCTTGCCCCTGCTGTATGCATCCTCCACAGCTAGGCAGAGAACAAGGTTATACAACTTGCAGCTACAAAACTAGCATCATAATGAGCTCTAACCATATTTGTAAATAGTTAACTGTACTGATAAAACAGTCCGTACTTACTACTTTCTTAGAGAGTGTGTCTGTATACCTAATTCCAGACCACTAATTCCAAGACAAAGAAGAAACAATCACTTAATACTACTGTTGAAAAAATAATCCACACTGATGTCTTCACTCGTTCCACTCACTGAGTTAGTAGGGGGTATTACAGTGTTGATTCTATTCACGTTATATAGCTATGCTAAAGTATCAGGGGGATGTATATATGTCAAGGCTGCTAGTGTGGGCAGTTCCTGATAAAACCAATCTTTTGATAGGTTTGTTTCTTTGGGTAGCTTCACATATTGGGCAGGTACCAGGAAAAAATTTAAAGGTTCTGCCTGGTGCTGGCAGGCAGATGGAAAACAGTTTTTTTTTTCTTGTCCAGTTGAGTTACACAGTTAAAATAACAGACTTATACTTTTAGTTAAAGCATTAGCGCTATTAGTGCTGAGGGAGAGTGGCACATGAGTTAAAATGTTAACCTCACATTCCTTCCCTAGCCTCTGAGCATTTACTATTAATTACAAACTGCTTGGCCAAAAGTTTTGAATACATAAACCGAATATTATCAGTAAATGATTAAGCAGAAACATCCACTGTGAAAACACTTTATTTTTGCTTATTTAGAGTTTCTTTACTACATTAATATGCTGATCTTGCGCTGGTACATTTTAAGTCCCAGAAACCATGCAAAAATACAGAGCATATAATAAACATTGATGGAAATGTAATCACCAGTCCAGATGGCACAAAGTCCAAGGTTGCAGAAAATGCAGAAATGAAAATACTTGCTGAGTAATAAACAGTACAGACTTCAAAGCAACGGAGCACGAAAGACAGATTTTGCAAATATTGATTTTACTGCATAGAACTGTTCTACCCTTCCTTCAATCAGACTTGAAAGATATAAATCTACCATGCTGAGAAAGCAATGTAAACTTTACAATCCAAAGTGCTTGCATTTGTGTGTATTTTATGTCAGTGCACAGAAGTAACCTTATAAATGCAGTATTACATACGCATCTTCTCAAACCTTGAACCTCATAGCAATGTTAGATAGCTAGATAGAAGTGGTTGAAGGTGGGTACTTCCTCCCTTGCCTACAGCTTATCTTTTAGTACCCCACTTCTCAGTTACACCACTTCCTCAACACAGAATAGTATATAAGGCAGGTGGTATATGCTCTTCGTCTGCGAAATACTGGTGCAGCTGTCATAATTTCCTGCAGTTAAGAAACATTTTCTTCCTCTGTTCAATCCAAAACAACACCCTAGCTGTATTGAAAGGTATAGTCTCAAAGTTACTTACGTGGTGTAGGATGTCACCCCAGTTCTAGACTGTAGTGTTGAAGCCTGAAGGCTAAGGATAGAATCCAGATCTGTTCATTCCACATGATATGCGGAGATTCTGTACATACATACTACTGCATCCCTCTGGTTTCAAAACCTGTTGCTTGTTTCGTATGCAAGTGTACCTAAGCCTGCCACCTGCTGGCCATGATCTGCAGTACAGCAAAATATAATGTATAAACTGTAATAGCTGTCAGATTTTATTTGGCTTTCTTAAACAGGTAGGTATGCTTATTAATCTTTAGGACTACATTACAACACAGTGTACACCAACCCCCCAGACCATCAAATCGTAGAATGAATAGACACCAATAACTGCTGCTGGATTCCTCATAAAATCCTGGATTCCCGCTTGCAACTTGCTCTGCAGATTATTTCACATCCTATTGTGGAAGTCATCAACACTGTCTGCAATGTTTCGGTTCGCTTTTCAGTTAGGCATTAAATATTTTTTTTTTTTGCTATCTCTTAACAAAAAAGGCATATTAAGCAAAAGTGTTTCTTTTTCTGAGAGCGCTAGAGGACTAACAACAATTATTGATCAAGTTATTTGTTTATTGCTGTGTAGAATATAACTGCAAACTGTACCCTCGTCTACAATAAGAACATTCACAGCTCGTTACATAATTTTGTTGTCCTGTGCTGGCTATGAAACAAGACTCTTTCCTGACTTCAAACTAACAACTACCCACCCTGTCATATTAACTAGTTTCATTGTTTAAACTGTAGGGAGAGTAGGACTGATGGTTTCAAGGCTACAGATTAAAAAAAAAAGGGAGAAAGAAATGCAAACAGTAAGAAAACCTCACAGTAAGTTCTGACTGTATTTGCAAATTAAAAAGGGTTTGGGAACAGACTGCTTCATCACGGCTTTCCTCCACTACTTTGAGCCAAAAATGATTTGCAGGTCAAGACCAAGGAAGAGGAGACAGTTTTCAAGCAGAAGGAGGATATAGTTGGAAGTTCAATGTTTGGAGGAATGGGGTTTAGTCAGGATCCCAAGTAGTAGAAGCAAGTAAATTTGCCAGGCCTCTTCATCTTGGATTGGTGAGTTTAACAGCCCCCCCCCCCCCCACACACACACACATTCAAAAAACTCATCACAATTAGCAAGGCACACGGTTTTAGGCAGATAGATCCACAGTGGAAGCTAGTTTCCATCTACTCCTGCTCATGTCTGGTAAGAGGGTGAGGATTAATTTCCCCCTGCTTTGTTTTGTAAGGTTTGGGTTTTGATCCCCCATTTGATGGATGATAACATTTAGGGCCCAGGTAGTTACAGCATTGCTAATGCATCCTATGGATATGGTCAAAATAGTATTTTATGGGATAACTAATCGTCCTTCCTAGGACAAGGTAAGGTATGAATAAGGCCTTCCCCAAATGATGGTGATTTTATTGATACGATTGTGATGTGAAATGTATTGGGGAGGGGGACACCTCCTCATAAGGGTTTCAAGTGTACCCTGCTGAGCTGGGTTAAAGGAAAATGCTATGGTCTCCAGCAGCCTGCTGGGAAGAAGAGATAAACGGTATTGGAGAAACCATGATCTACTTAGTAGTAAAGCATGATGGAATTAGCCATGAGGGGGCTTATCCAGGTTAAGGTTAAGGTAATTAATGTAAAATGTGTAAAGAATACAGTCAAAGGCAGTAGCTTAAGGAACTACATCAGGTACTAGATAAGGTAACTATGACTATGCACACACAGGCACAATTCAGTTGAGGCTCATAGGTAGTTATTAGATATGCAGTTAAGGACACCGTTAAGCAGTTTAGCCCAAATTCCCAATTGCCCCAAAGCACTGCCTGGTTAAGTGGCTTGCACAAGGAAACAGTAGGTAAATGAAGGCTGAGAGAATCAAACCTTACACAAGGAGTATCTCATTATCATCTCATTATCATCTCATTATCATCTCATTATCATCTCATAGCCTTAGTCCTCTGTGCTAACCTCCAGACAAGTTAATCAGCATGTCTTTGGGAAGTAAACAGAGTAGACAGAGAAAGCAAATACTGACACCGAGAGAACATGCAAACTTCACACAGACAGTTACTATAATTCAAGATTGCACACCTGACTCTGGAGCTGTGAGGCAGAAGATTTACGACTGAACTCTAATGTTGAGTTACAACATGTCTATGCTTCAAAAGGTCATTGTCCCATCCCTTTCAAAAGCAAACAGAGAAGTTGCAGCAATTAAGCTGGTGAAAAGTTATCTGCTATAGAACAAGGTAGTCACTAGGACGTGAAGTCATCTGCACAGCAAGTTGCAAGCAAGATGTTTCAGGGGCCAGCATCTTGGCCAACTCTATAGCTAGTATTATTTCCTGTTATCCCAAATTATTTGTATAGAATAAGGATTTGATCTCCAGATGACATAAGGATGAGAACATTAGTAATATCAGAGGCAGATGGTGAACAGACTAGTCCACTTACCTGATCAACACATAGAACTAAATAAATACATAAACAAACAAACAAATAAATAAATAAAGATGTAAAGAACCCAAAATAGCAATTCCTTATGGGAGCAGCAGTAGAAGGTACTGCAGTGGTGGTGCTGCGGTAGCGTTGTCGCCTCATAGTAAGACGTTGTCTCGTTCAACTCTCAGCTAGAGCGTCTTCTGAGTGGAGGCATACGTGAATGGGGTGTGCCTTCATTGAAGGTTGTGCATCAGGGCTGGTAACCAGGTACATAAAAATCCACTACCAATCATTAGCGGACTGGAGTTCTGCTGTGGCGACCCCTAACCAGGAAAAGCCGAAAGAAACAAACAAAGCAGTAGTAGAAGGTGATGAAGATAGTCTTTAAGAGTTGAACGGAGGACAGTGGAAGGAAGACTAGGATGCCCTGGTGTACTACATGACAGATGCAGTCCATAAGCAATTCTTTTGCAATTCAGTGCATCACAGGGCCTTACCAAAAATACTACATGCTTGTCTAAAACACTGCATCTGAAGAAGGATATCAGAATAGTCAAACATGTTCAAAGACAAGTAACTAAAATGATCAGTGGCTAGAAGACACAGGCTATGAGAAAATACTATACATTCTAGACAAACAGTAGCAGGAGCTATGATTTGAATCAATAGATTCTTTAGCTTGATAGTTGGGTGGAACTCAAAACATGAAGGGCACAGAGAAGGGTGAAAAATTACAAAACAATAAAGACTAGTTTCATGTCTGAGCTGTGGAAATTTCTTTTTCAATAAAATTGTAGCTGAATTATTAATTATTAAATTATTTTAAAGTCTGGTACAGAGACTTGAAGCACTGGCTGTACATGTGACCTGAGTTCTGTTAGCAGGCTTAGACACTGGAAAACCCAGTTGGAAGGGGCATGTGATCAGCTGATACTGACTCACTCATCCTGGAGGAAGGGAGGAGGCATGTTTTTGTTGCATCCGTGCTACCTGTTGAAAGATGGGCACTGGCTCCTGTACAAACCAAAAATGACAGGACTTTAGGCTATCAAGCATTACATTTGCAATGTAGCCATGCTAGTTGTATGCAAATATGCACTCATGCCCTTTTATTGCAAGCCCTTGTATTTCACTGTCTTGTCCAGCCACCAGGCACTGGAGAGCAGGTCATACAGAAATTACAAAGTCAGATAAGGATGACAGCCTTCAGATGACTTGGGAGTCATCAGTCACAGCCCAGAAAGAAAAAAACAGGGCTTCATTTGAGACTGATCCATACTGAAGGGATAGGATCACCCTTAATGAGCAAATGTGTGGTACTGCTCCAGTCCAGTAGAAAAGGAACAAAAGGGCCACACTGTGAGTGGGGAGGGATTATGGCCTGGCAAACAAAGGCTCAAAAATAGATATTACAAAGAAAAATAATCTTGTACTAAAGGTTAGAAAAGTTAAATAGGCTGTTTTCCTTCAGGATTCAGGACTTCAGTATTTTATTTCAGGAGGAATTCTTCAGTGATGTCTTTCAACTTTCAGCCAGATTGCCAAGCAGCCAAAGGAAACTGGAGCTATGGTGCCTGTTCATTAGCTTCAGATTGCATGGGTACCATTTAAAAGTAGCAGATATCTTTACATCCTCTTTAGGCAGGGTCACTGTAAGGGTAAATCCTACTATTTGAGTTTTACCCACCTTATCTGACTTTATTCACTGCCAGAAAGTTCTACATCTCAAGCTACACTCATTGAAAATAGGTACAAAGGCCTTAGAAAATTAGGCACACCCAGCTAAAAATATGGGCATCCAATCAGCATAACACTTGAATACCAAATAGCACATAATTCTTCCCACTTCTAGTAGGAATGTGGGATACTACTCAGAAACGTATTTAAAGACAGTGACAATATAAGGGCATTATCTAAGAGACTGTGTAAAATCTATACACTTTAGTATTGTACACTATACTGCTTCTGAAAAGTAGATATAAGATGTGTGTCTTCTTTCATAGGTTCACAGGTTCATAGGTGTGTACTAGGCTAATGGCCCTGGGGCCTTTACAAGTCTAGCCCATAGAAGTGCCCTGGCATTGTGCTGCCCGTCGTTAGTTCTCTAAGCCTCTATCAAGTAGAGCCGCTGCAGTGGTCCCCGGGGTGAACGTTCTATTTCCCATCCACTCATCAAGATTTCGCTTGAAGAGGGCTAGTGAGGTGCTCTGTTTGACATGTATGGGAAGTCTATTCCAGAGCATGGGTAGTCTCTGGGTTATGAACCTGTCCCTCCAGCATGTTCTGTTGATTGTGGTAATGAGGTTGAGGTCTCTGGAGCATGTGCTGCGGAGGGATTGGGATTTCTTTAGATGTAGCATTTCTAACAGTGCTGGGTCAGACATGGCTTTGTAAATCAAGCAGAGATCACTTCTTAGCAGACAATATGAGGCAGAGAATAGCTGGAGTTTTTTGAGTCTGTCTATGTGGGACATGTGTTTAAGGCCTAGGATCTTCTTCGTGGGGTACTTTTGTGGCCTCTCCAGCTGTTGCAGGTGTTTAGTGAGGTACATGCCAAATGGGTCATTATACTCTATGATTGGTCTAATGAGGGAAGAGTAGAGAGAGATGATGACCGCTTTCTTCCTGGATGCAAAACCCTTGGTAATGAGATGTGCCACACAGAAGGACTTTTTGACCACAGTGGCAATGTGGTGGTCGAAGGAGAAGTTGCTGTCAACCTTTGTTCCCAGATCTCTTATAACATCTTCATTGTTCAGTGGGGTCCCATCAATGGGGTAATTAGTGGGAACCGAGTTTTTCCCAAAGGGGATGATGACGCATTTTTTGGCATTAAGCTTAAGGCCATGGTTTCGACACCAGTCATTGGTCTCAGTGAGGCCTTTCTATAGGATGTCTGCATCACCTGGGGAGTTAATAATGGCTCCCAGCTTGCAGTCATCTGCAAATCTGGTCAGCCAGACTCCCTCCATGTTGGCCTGGACTTCTGAAAAGTAGATGCCAAACAGGTGAGGACCCAGGACCGATCCCTGTGGGACTCCATTTGTGACTGGTCGGCAGTCTGACTTGGACTCTGCTACTTTCACACTGTGGGTTCTATCTGTGAACCAATTTGCAACCCACCTAATGATATAGGGGTTGATGCCTGGTTTGGTGAGTTTATCAATAATTCCTGAGTGAGGAATGGTATCAAAGGCCTTGGCCAGATTGAGGTAGGCTGCATGAACTCCCTTACCTTCATCCACCGCTCTAGTGACTGAGTCAAAGAAGTCAACCAGGTTGAGCAGGTATGATCTACCTTTCACAAAACCAAATTGCATGGGATCTAGAGTTTGGAGATTCCCTGTATCCTTGTTAATTAGGTCCATGATGATGCGCTGCATAGCCTTACGTATCATACTTGTCAGGCTAATGGGGTGATAATTTCTAGGGTCTCTAGTCACTCCTCCTTTATAGAGAGGGGATGACTGTAGCAGTGTGCCATTTGGTAGGGACAAAGCCTAAGGTGAGGCTGTGAGTGAACAGAGCACACAGATGTGGTGCCCGTTCATTTTGTAATTCATGTAAAACGCAGTCAATGATATTGTCAGGTCCCATGGAAGCTGCATTCCTGGCCTTAGACAATGCAGCTTTAACCTGTGCTGCAGTAATGCAGGGTGCCTGACATTCTTCTGGTATTGAGATTGGTTCTTTTGGGGGGAGAGAGGGGTAAAGTTGGCACTGAATCTATCAGCCAGTATGATGGCAATATCTGTTGGCTCAGTATAGGAGGTACCATTGTGCAGTAACTCAGAGCAAACCTGGATATTGCCATGGAGATTCTTGATATAACTAAAGAAGGCTTTGTGGTTATTTTTAGTGTCTGTCACAATTCTGCCTTCATAGCTGGCTTTGGAGGTTTTGATGAGGGATTTCAACTTTTTGTTGAGGCTAATCAGGGAATTTTTCCAGTCCTGGGACTTCACCTTTTTCTGCAACAGTTTCTTCCTTCTGTTGTAGAGTTTATTAATGGCAGAGGACCACCAGACTGGCTTCCTTTTTTTGGAGGAGAGTGTCTTGGTTCTGTTGTGTATGGCTAGCTCCATGCATTTATGTACGTGTCTGTACAGTGCATTGGTGTATGATTTGGCAGTCATGCATCTATTTTCCATTGGCATGGGTGCTGTAAAGTTAGCCTCCTCTGTTTTTAGGAGGCCAAAGTCAGCTTTGGAGAAGTTTTTCATGGTGGATACCTTTGGGAGAGGTGTGGGTGAGATGTGGATTTCCATGGTGATTAGTTTGTGGTTGAATCTAACCAGAGAAGAATTGACTTTTGGTGTAGAGCAATGGTTGCCCATGTTAGTAGCAACCAGGTCAAGGATGTTGCTTCCTCTAGTGGGGTAAGAATGAGCTGGTCCAGGGCACTGAAAATGATGAATTCCAGGAAGCGCTGGGCCAGTGCATTGGTGCTTGAGCAGTTTTTCCAGTTGATGGAGGGGTAGATGAAGTCTCCTAGTATGAGAGTGTTGGATTGGACCTTAATAGATTCCAGGGTGCTTAGGAACATGGTTTGAGAGTCTAGGGACATGATTGGGGACCTATAGCAGGCTATGACATGGATTGCAGTCTTATCCAATCTTAGTTGTGCCTGAAGTATCTCAGATGCATTATGCCAGGCTACTAGTCTGGAGGTGTGCATATCCTTTATGAATATGGAGACACCACCGTCTTTGGAGCTTCAGTCCATGTTTTGGGGTGGAAAGGTGTGGACGGAGTTATAGCCTGGTAGCACAGGGGTGCTTTCTTCCGCTTTAAACCAGGTCTCCATTACAGCACAAATGTCGATGTTCTCCATTTTGAGGAGTGCTTCGAGCAAGTACATCTTGAGATTTGGATTTCTAGCAATGAGCAGCATGACCCTCAGATTTCATTTATTTATAGCTGTTACGGTGCTAATTTTTTCTTTGGAACTCCACCTACACTGCCTCAGAATGCCCAAGTGCACCAAGTTAATAGGAGAAAGCACAGAAAACTGCCCTTTAATCATGCCAGGAGGGGTGGTCATAACTACAAAGTACTGGAGCTATTTCCATGAAGAAAGACTAGTGCTGATGGCTCTTAGGTGTGCTATAATAATCAGTGCCATTAGTATGTTGGTCAAGTACTCTGGTTTTCAGTTTATTAGATGCCTATAAAAATCATGGCTAAAGAGAGGGATTCAGAAAAATTGTGTGAAGGGGTAATTAAAGCATGAAAATAGGGACATACCTCCGAAAATAAGTACATCATGTGCATGCATAAATCCGGCTTGAAAATAGGAACGTTCCTCCAAACAGTGACAGTTGAGAGTTCTGCGTGTGTCTCATTCCCTGTGAAATCTGCTGTAGGTCTCATACCAGCATTTTTCCAGGTGTTGGTAAATGTGAGAGGACATTATACAAAGTCAGCTTTACTAGGAGATTTCCACTTTGTCCACACATTTCAGGTGCTTCACATCTAACTTTGATACCAGAGCATTTTTTTTTCTGCATAATGCCTCTTACTTACTAAAACTGGTTGGTTTCTTATGAGAGTTTTAATCAAAACTTAAATTAAAATACACATGTGGTTGTGATGGGCTGTAATCTGCTTTTCTCTTTTTTTTTTGAGCGTAAACAAAAGAAGTACATATGCTTCTTTCTTTTCACATAAATCTCACAATTTTCATGAAGACTAAGTCCAGGGAGTCTAATGAAATTCAAGAGAAATGTGATAATGTGAAGAAATCTAGTAATTATTTAAGGGGGGGTCCAGTTACATAGTTTTAGGTCATTATTGAAGTTGAGTTGATTGAAGTTTTTCTATTCCAACATTCCCTGACAGTTTATTGGGTCAGTTGCGGAGTTTTGCTTCTTATTAGAAATGTAGCTAGGTGGTCGCTTGAGGGTGTCTGGCAGGCACCCAGTGTGAGATATATGGGAAGGATGAGATACTAGTATCCAGTCTTGTATATATCTCCCTTAGCCTGTATTAGATAATTTGTATATGTATATATCTCCCATAGCCTATATTGGATAGGTTATCTGCATCTCCCTTAAGCTGTATTCGATAGGTTGCATATATCACCCTTAGACAGAAAAGATTTATGTCAAGGTGGTGCTGCGGTAGCGTTGTTGCCTCACAGTTAGACGTTGCTAGTTCGATTCTCAGAATGTCGACATGTGTGAATGGGCGTTCCTTTGTTGAAGGTTGTGCATTAGGCCCGGCAAGCCAGCACGTAAAAATCTACTGCCAATCAGTAGTGGACCGGAGTTCCACTGTGGCGACCCCTAACCGGGAAAAGCCGAAAGACAGTACACTAAGCTTATTCTTCAACTGTATCTTTATCTACATCTATTGAAAAAAAACTGTTCCTCTAACTTCATTCCCATTGAATAAGGATTCAAGATTACTAGGTAAATATGGTAATGACTGTGCACACCTGGCAACTTATGGTTTAGAGCACTCATCTATCTCACTCACATGATTCCTTACCAGAGCTCTGTTTTGGAGCAGTTTCAAGTAAATCTACAGTAAATTCGAAACAGTAATATCACACCTAGACTTGCAACAGTAAACTAGGTAGGACTGCAGACACTGTGCTTTTGATTCAATTAATTTTTCTTCAAGAGCTGCCATGTTGGGGATGGGGTTTAAGAAAGTTAGCTTGGCTGAGTACATATTCTTATAATGAAGGCCAACAGTTTGGAATATTTTCGAGTTCAGTTTGTTTCATCAACCTCCAAATGAAATTGCAACTGATTTACAAAACAAAGGCAAAGCAAGATCGTCTTTCAAAGACATATATGATCTCCTACCCATCACTTGCAAAAGTGAGCAACCATTTTAGAAAAAAGGAATACCCACAGCACTTTATGCAACTAAGCAGTTCAAAGGGAATCAGTCCAGCTATAATTCAAGGGCAACAGGAAAGTGCAGATACAACAAAAGATCATCAGAACGTCTGTTGCCTTCCCCTAATCCATTACTCTTCCCAAATATTCCTGTATGACAGGCTGCAGGCACATGTTTCTGCCTGACAAAAGACAAACACTGACAAATGATGCTGCAAACAGTTCCCCAGGTTATGCCATAGAATGTCACAAACAATTCAACAAGATTATGCCATAGAATTTAGACCCAAACATTCGGTCTCATCAAAGGCATATGAAGTTGATGGATCATCTTCTGGTAGAGAATGCTATTCAAAGACTTTATATTAGTTTTTCATGATTTGTTTTATTTATATAGCTTATTTTCAGTTTCAGCTTTCAGCTTTGACATTTCACCTAAGCCGACTCCCAGATTATTTACTAAACGTTTAACTGCAGTACTTGTACATCAGAAAACAAAACATAACAATTTTCACTTATCTGTATGAGTGATAGTCACAAAAATCAAAGAAACTGCAGATGAACAAATAACTTAAACAACTGCAGGTTACAGCCATGAATAACAGCAAACTACAACAAACCATTTCTGACTCCATCAGTGTCAATAATGTTTAGAGGCATACTAGATTAATCGTAAATGAAAGCCTAACTCATGACAAACAAAAGAAATCTGATCAGTCTCATTATAAATCCTCTGAGCAACAAGCCATTGCAGCAAGACAGTTTCTGAAAACAACAGGATTAATGACTTTATGCACTCTTCTGGTCCCTCAAGTGTACATATGAAAAAATACAAAGGCATCTCAGAAACATTTGGAATTAATCTGCAGATTATCCGGTTATGATGATCCTTATAACACAGGACATAAAGCAGTGCTTCCTATAATAGAAAGACGTGGACAATTTTTCTATTGGAATGACATTACTTCTACTATCCAAAGTTCAAATTCCGACAACAAATTCTTCAGATTATTTTTCAAGGATCCCACTTCATCTGTCCAAACCAGCTGATCTCAATAAGAAAAATAATTTCACATCATTTTGAAGGAGATGAAGGATTTATAAAGGGCCAATAAATATTTCATGATGGTTTTCAGCCAAGCCACTAACAGAAAAGCACAAACAGTATAACAATGATGCGAATGTCTCAAATCAGCAAAGTTAGTTTTGGTAAATATAAAATGTTCGAACCCTGTTCATTGAAATTAACTTCACCAAAGTTGGAGTTTGACTCTTTCTTCAGTGTTGTGCAATCCTGAATCTGGTATAGGGTTTGGGGGTGGGATTGCTCCCCTACATGGTGGGGTGCAGGGGGGAGCTTGGTTCCCTGTAAAAATGTTTGTGCTGTGTTCGCCGAAGGTTGTTTCATCAAAACTAACCTTGGTGAGTCAATATGATTCCACCAAGAATACACAAGGAGGAACCAAATTATTTTAGCTTTGCAAACAGCAGTTCAGATTTAGGAATGGGTTCTAGAACACGATCTACAGCTACTACCTTACTAATGCTGCAGGCCTACATAATCAAACAGCATTTCACTTTCAGGAATGGGTTCTAGAACACAGTCTATAGCTACTACATACTCATGTTGCAGGTCTACAAGATCAAACAGCAGTTCAGATTTAGGAATATGCTCTAGAACACAGTCTATAGCTACTACCTACTCATGTTGCAGGTCTACAAAAATCAAGCAGCAGATGAAATGAACGTAATTACTTTGACTGAGAAACAGAAACTGTAATTAAAGATTTGTCATCAGATTTATTTATTTATTAACATTTGTTTACCAAGAATGTCTGAATGGGTAGAATTGCCCTTTTTCAATGGAGGACCAGTAGGAAAAACCCTTGAAAATTAAATAAGGTAACAGAGAGATGAGTTGATATATGTAATGAAAAATGCATATGACATACATCTGCAGTGGTGCAGCGGTTGCGTTGTTGTCTCACAGCAAGAGGTTCTCCCATTCGATTCTCGGCTGGAGCACAGGGAGTGCCTTCTGTGTGGAGTCTGCATGTCCTCCCCGCGGTTGGGTGGGCGTTCGAAAGACATGCATAAATGAGCGTGCCTTTGTTGAAGGTTGAATGTCGAGCTGGCACCACAGCATTCGTCAAAATCTACTGCCAATCATTAGCGGACCGTAGTTCCGCTGTGGTGACCCCTAACCAGGAAAAGCAGAAAGACAACAACAACATATAAACAAAATAACACTGAATTATATGCACATTAGTGAGTTGAACTTTGATAAGGGGTGCACTCAGTGAAGAAGGCTGGAGACTGACATATGTTAAAATTCAGATGCAGAAATCACATCAATCAGTTTGACAGAATATAAATGCAGTTAACATCAGACTGAAGGATATCAGTGTGAATAATCAGCAAACATCTGTGAACATGAAAGAAAATGAGTTGAAATATGTTGGAAAGAAGAACGATTACAATGTCTTGAAAGATTATTTAAAAGGTGTAGGTTGAAAAAGTTAATAGAAATAAAGGTGAGAGAAGAATATGGACAGTTTGAGAATGTTAAAATGAAGAAAGGTATGTATTAATGATAATTTACTAAAACAGAGTCAGCCACAAAAATTAAGTGACTATAAGCCTTATATTATGGAGAAGTACTGGCAAATGTGAGAGGTTTTGCTTGGAAGACTACAGAAGCATAGCTAGCTCAAACAGCCTCCTGTATCTCTGCCATGAACCAGCTCCCCACCCACTCAGTTCAAGTAAAGAGTAAAAAAAAAAAAATACTTTACAGTATTAAGCTGATTGGCTTATTACTGTTAAATCCACTCCCCTCCCCAGCTGTTCCATTGAAGAGCAAAAAACAATAATTGATGTTCCTTCTACTGACACACCAACCAGGTGGCCAGATGAATGACATGCCACCCCTCCCTCCTGCCCTAGCATTTCAGGTCTCATTTTAGTGTCCTGCCTCCAACCCTCCTTAAACATACTTTATTAAAAAAAAAAAATCTTCTTTTAAACTGTAGCAAACTGCTTGCTACAAATGTAGTAAACAGTTGCTATAGTTAATAGCCTACCTGCATAGAACACTATAGTGCTCATGTTTTACTTAAAAAAATGTCAAATTCTTCTTTTAAACTGTAGCAAACTGCTTGCTACAAATATAACAAACACTTGCTACAGTTTATACTCTGCCTGCATGGAAAGCTGGAGTGCTCAGGTTTTAGATAAAAAAGAAAAAAAAGAAATCACTTCTGCTTGCTACAATGTAGCTACTGTTTAGATCACACGCAGAGCACTACAGTGCTCAAGTTTGACCTCAAATGTAATAGCGGCTTTTAAAAGCCAGTATTGCATTAAAGAGAGATTGGGATCAGCTGATGGTGCCCCTCCCCCAACACGCTATACTTGGGAAGTTGTCCCTCTCACCCCACCCTAGCTGTGCTACTGGAAGACTAAGTAGAAGGTATGAAATTTAGTGGTGTTTTTAACCAGGAGTAGTACAAGAGCAAAACCATGGGTTAACTAGAAAATGTTAGTACCATTTTAAACCTCTGGAGCGTATCCATTGACTTTAGAGTAGCCAGAAGTGACTTCTAAGTCTTAGCTCCAGAATTAGAACACAGGGCATTTCTGGCAGATTTTTGAGCTTTGCTGTTAAGAGCGTAACTTTTTTTACTGGATCAAAGAAGTCTATTAGAGTGACAGTTATGGACAGTAGTGCTGAGAGATGGGCAAGGTAAAGATTTATGTGTTATGTTGTGGGTTATATGTATCAGGGTATCTGTCAGGTTGAGAGGTAGCTTATGCCAGTTTAGTAGCTTGAGTGTGGAACAGTAATGGGTTAGCTAGGTTTTGTTAGCTGAAAATTTTGTGATTTTATTATAGCATTGTCCTTTCTTAACCCAAAAAAACGTGTTTTTTTCAGTACTATCTCCCTTCCACCATAGCCATTATGGCTGCACAAGTTGGCGCAACCCAACAGGAGGGCAAAGTTCTACTCCACAAGTTAAAAACTCTGATCTTCTCAGCATAGAGAACAGAATGTCAATTCAAAGGCTTCTGATAAAGTCTCACAAAAAAGAACACGGAGTCGCAAATGCTGAGTTACACATGCATGAAACCTGCATGTAACACTTAGGTCAATAGAAGACCATTAAACAAGGTTATTATGAAGGGGAGACAAGTCCTGAATACTTATTGTAGATCAGTGTACATATCTCATTAAGAAACCTCCAGTGGGCATGTACTAAGTGTATTGATTACTGAGCACGTACAGGGACAGAGTGCCATTTTGTGTTAAGATGTTGAAGTGTTAACATGGCTGTGTGTAAGCTCTGTATGTTAATCAGTTCATTTATAGTTATTAAAGTTGCTATCCATCCTGATGTGTTTCTATGTAATAAAGCATTGTAAATGAACTACCCCACCTGCTTGTCTCACAACTGTAGACAGACTAGTGACATGGTGTCAGAACCAAGATTTCTAAAGGACATGATGTTAGAGGCAAATCCAATGGCCAGAAAGAATTCCAGTTACATGTGGAGTAATATAGAGCAGTGGACCGTTCCCTGCTGTGTATATAATTTGCAAAAACAGATCAGAAATAAAATTTCTTATGTTAAAACTTGCTCAAACTATTTCTTATTTGCAAAATATGAAATGAGGCATACAGAAAGCTCTAAACAATATTAAAATAAGTCGAAATGTCCAATATTGCTAGAAATATTTGAATTACAAAGGAAATGTTTGAAACAAAGTTCAGATTGCATGAAACGAATAAAACGAGTAAAATAAAGAGAAACAAACATTTTTTTATATTTACTGAGGCTATCCAAGTTATCAGAAGTGTTCACATGTTTGTGCAGTGTTACAATAAAGTTATTTTGCAAATACGGCAATTACAGAGCATATGTCACAAAGTAAAGCATTTCAAAGAGTTTATTGTGCATCTGAATGATGTTACAAGTTTGCAAAGCAGTTTGTTCATGTATAATTGCAAAAGGGCCATATTTTCAGTCTGACTATGCACATACTTTGTTGGCATGGCAGATGGATTTTGAAAACCAGGTCCACTAGTGTTTGATAATAATATTGCAGAGAACTGGAGAGTGTTTGAGCAAGAGTATGACATTTTCATACAGGTTGCATTTTCTGATAAAGATGACCGTATAAAGGCATTTATTCTACTTAATTTAGCTGGGTCAGAAGCCATAGAAAGGGAACGTTCATTTGTGCATGCACCTGTTATCTTTGCTGGAGAGGGAAAAAACATCTTATTGTTGTACCAGCTGAGTCAAGGGAGGACTCTGAGTGCTTAAAATGTAAATTTAAAGAAATGTGTAACCCTCAGACCAACATTACAATGAAGAGGCACTTATTTTACACAAGGTGAAACTTTTGCTAAAACATGCAGATTTGTTGAATTAAGGGATGAGTGGATAAAGGACAGACGTGTGTGGTACTAAACTGTGAGAAAGATTTTGCTTCATGACAGTGACTTAAATTTGAATAAAGCGATCGAGATTTGTCAGATATATGAGCGTACAGAATAGCACACTTATATGCTTACAAATGAGAAAGGCATGTTTCCAGTAACTTCTAAGCCTCATGTTGATAGCATGCAACACATGCTTAAGCAAAACAGGCCCAAGCACATGGCAGCCCCTGCCACAGCAAGTGGTAAACTCCAGAACTTTCTAGTAAGTTCCAGAGTTTGCACAGCCTCAGTGAAGCATAGGAGTGAGCCAGCAAACTCAAAGCATGGGCCCCAACCTAGTTTCATTATTAACTGTCATAATTGTGGCAGTAATCATGAATCTAACAGAGAAATGCTTAGTATTTGGTCAACAATGCAACGGATGTAATAACTGGAACCAGTTCAAAAGATTTTGTAAATCAAAAGCCACACATTATTTTACTAAAAGGGAACATTTTAAAAAACAAGTTGATCCATTAGAAAGCCATGACCCAGTGTCTCATTCTTTTTATGTTGATGGTGTGTCAGTGCTTAGTGGAACAGTGAATGCAGTTGATTTATGGGCCAAGAATGAAGTATTTTGTACTGTTTGGATAAATGGCAAACCCTAGAGCTTGTAGTTGTTACTGGCTCAAAGTGCAATGTTATGTCTGCAGAAACATTTCCTAGAGTGTGTGCTGGTGAAAGGCTTGATTTGGCAAAGTGTGCAAAGCTTGTTGCATATGGTGGTGAAGAGATTCAAACCGAAGGTTCAATAGT
This sequence comes from Protopterus annectens, assembly GCF_019279795.1. NCBI lineage: Eukaryota > Metazoa > Chordata > Ceratodontiformes > Protopteridae > Protopterus > Protopterus annectens. Next base: position 1,581,371,505 of record NC_056744.1, on the reverse strand, counting down.
GCTTTCATGTTACTCTGTTGGAAGAAGCTACAACTTATTATTTTATGTGGTTTAGAGGCACATCCAGTCATTATTAGGCCTCAGAGAATCTTTGAAATGGAATTGCTTTCATTTAACAAGACTGTTCACCATGTTAGCTTAAAAGACCACCACTCCAACTTTGCCCAGCATATTTTTTCTACCTATGCAGATCTCTTTGAAGACAAACTAGTCAAGCTTCCAATTGTGTACTCCATGAAGTTAAACCTAAATGTTAGCCCAGTTGTCAGGCCAGCTAGAAAAGTTCCAATAGCCATGCAGACTAGAGTTAAAGCAGAGTTAGACAAAATGGTGCGACAAGGTGTGATTTGTCCAGTCAGTTTTGCGTCTGATTGAATGGGTATCCTCCATGGTGGTAGCTCATAAGAAAAGCTCAGATGACATCAGAATATGCATTGATCCATGAGATTTGAACAAGGCACTAAATAGACTTCATCCTCCAATGCACACAGTCAAAGAAGTTGCATACCTCATGCCAAATGCCACTGTTTTTTCTGTCTTGGATGCAGAGAGTTCATTTGGCAAATTTGCTTGATAAGAAATCCTCATTGCTCACTACTTTCAGTACTCTGTTTGGAAGGTACAGATTTTTGAGAAGGCCTTTTGGGATAAATTCTGCAAGTGAAGTCTTTCAGCATGCAATGGAGCAAATTTTTTTCTGGGTATCCTTGTGTTATTATAGTAGACATACTGGTAGGAGGCAATGTTGAAGCAGAGCATGACAGAAACCTCAGAACAGTTCTGGAAAGGGCACATTAAGTGAATCTTCAGCTGAATCCACAGAAATGCAAATTCAGGCTAAGAGAAGTCATGTACGTTGGTCATTTATTCATCAGTTCTGGCTTACAATTAGACCCTTCTAAGCAAACAGCCAATCTCAAGATGCCAGCTCTAGACGATGTTCAAGCCCAGCAATGTTTTCTTGGCATGATTAACTACCTAGGCAAGTTCATTCTAGACTTGAGTCAAATATCCGCACCACTCAGAGAGCTAACACATAAAGCTTTATCTTGGTCTTGGTTAGAACAGCACCAGAGCATTTGATGTCCTGAAACAGAGAATTGCAAGTCCACCTACTCTCAGATACTATGATGTTCACAAGCCAGTTACTCTTGTGATGACAGACCACTAACCACTAGTCACCTTTTTGAGAAAGGCTATGCATACAGCTCCAGCCAGATTGCAAACCACGATGTTGAGATTGCAAAAGTACTATTTCAATTTTGTCTACAAGAAAGGCAAACTTCTTTATCTTGCTGACATGTTATTCAGATCACCCAGAATTACCAAAGAACAGCACGAGAATGAGAGATTTGATTTTAGTCATGGAGGTGAGAATTTTTTCTTCCACACATCTTTATGAGCTCAGAGATCACACAGCCACAGATATGGTTTTACGAAGCTCAACTACTTTCTCAAAGAAGGATCACTGTCAAAGCTATCTAATTTACCTCCAGAAGGGCAAACTTATTTTCCATATAGAGATGAGATTTTGTCAGACAATAGTATTGTTATGAAAGGTCCAAAAGTCATTGTTCCAAAGCCTTTGCAACACAAGTATATCACTATCTTACATCAAGGTCACACAGGAGTAGACTCTACCAAAAGAAGGGTAAGGGGACTAGTATTTTGGCCTTCTATGTCACAAGATATTGAGAGGGTACTTTTATCTTGTTCTGTGTGTAATAGTACAAATCCACAGCAACAGAAAGAACCACTTCAGCTGAACCAGATTCCTGAACTACCTAAGTCAAGAGTAGCCACTGATATTTTTGAATGGAATGGTCAACATTATTTGTTGTTAGTAGACTCTTATTCCAATTGGTTTGAGACTGACCTGCTTCCCAATCTAGCACCTACTACAGTCATTACTAAGATGAAGCATCATTTTGCAGTCCATAGATCTCCTCACAAAGTTATTTCTGACAATGGCACACAATTTACAAGCCAACAGTTCAAAAGATTTGCAGAAGAGTGGGACTTTACTCATGTCACAGTAGCCAAGAGTATCCTCAGTCCAGTGGTTTGGCAGAACAAGCAGTTCAAAGTGCAAAGCAAATACTAGAAACGTCCAAGTGAGACAATAGTGATGTTGTCCTAAATCTCTTGAATCTCAGAAATATTCCTCATGATAAACATTTTGGTTCACCTGCTCAGAGACTTCTGTTGAGACAAATCAGAGCCACATTACCAGTCAGTAGTCAGCTGTTGGTTCCATGTGTCAAGAACAACAAACCTGTCAAAGCCAACTTGTTGAAGAAGTGCTTAACCCAGAAGTCCTACTATGATAAGACCAGCAGACCGCTCAATCCATTATGAGAGGGAGAACTGGTAAGGATGCAAATGTCCAGAGGCTATAATCGGATTGGACTCATGAAGAACATCTGCCCAGAACAGAGATCACTGACTGTGGAATCACAAGGATAAGAATTCAGGTGGAATCGGAAGCATTTGATACTGGTGTCCAAACCTGTACCACAGCACATAGACTGTGAGAGAGACTCTTCATCTCAGAGTGAGTTATCCGGTTTTCCAGTTTCTGAGGAAGTTCCAGAAGCAATTTCCATTCCTGTGATGAATCCCAAGGGTTCACCAAAACCTGTCCCTGTTATTAAGTCCACTACTGATGGGTATATCACAAGATCCAGTCGAGTGTTGAGACTCTTTTCCGGATATACAGTGACTTGGACTTGACAATATGAATCATTTGAGCATTATGTTTTCTTTTCTGATCGTATATATTGATGCCTGCCTAATTGCAATCTTATTTGATAAAGTATTTTATTTTCTTTATGAGGGAGGATGTACAACAGTGCGCATATCTCTTTAAGAAATCTCCTGTACTGTACTACTAAGTGTACTGATTACTGAGCACGTGCAGGGACAGACTGCCATTTTGTATTAAGATGCTGAAGTGTTAACATGTCTGTGTGTAAGCTCTATATGTTAATAAGTGCTTTTATAGTTATTGAAATTGCTATCCATCCTGATGTTTCTCTGTTGTTGTTGTTGTTGTGTCTTTCGACTTTTCCCGGTTAGGGGTCACCACAGTGGAACTCCGGTCTGCTAATGTATTGGTAGTGAATTTTTATGTGCCGAGTTACCAGCCCTGATGCACAACCTTCAACGAAGGCACGCCCATTCACGCATGCCTCCACACAGAAGACGCTCTAGCTGAGAATCGAACGTGACAACGTCTTGCTGTGAGGTGACAACGCTACCGCAGCACATGTTTCTCTGTAATAAAGCATTTTAAATGAACTACCCCACCTTCTTGTCTTATAAATGTAGAGAGACGAGCAACACTTACCTTATGTCCAAGTCAAGCTCTCCACACCCTTGTACATATGTACACCTACTGCATTGTCATTTAGTGCAGAAGAAAAGGAAAAAATCCTCAAACAGCAAACACTACACTACATATTTTTCACATTTTCATGACTGATCAAGTAAATCTTGCTACCTACAGCAATAAATGCATATAAGGGAAGCTAATTTTAAACAGCTATTTTTTTTATATATAGCTATCAAAAATGTTAAAAGAAGTTAAAACACCTAGTACAAGGAAATCTTATATACAGAAGTAGAAGAGATTTATTTCATAGAATCTAACACAGGGCTTAGATCATTCAAATCTGGTTTATTCATTAGCTGAGGTGCATATTTCTATACCCTCTGCCTGTTTCTCAACTATTTCACAGATAGAACATATCCTTCTAAGGCCTTCCTTAAAGGGATCCTACAGTTAAGATCTCCAAGAGAACACTTCTCACTCCTTGGGATTTAAACTTTGTGCTGGTGAAAATATCTTTATCTTATTAGAACAAGCTGAATTGGAAGAATTAAAACACGTCTTGATGGTATTTTCTTTGGGTTGCAGTTACTTCAGGCAGAATGATTTGGGGAGTTATTAGCCCTCATGTGTAAATCACCTTGCTTTATGTTCTACAGTCAAAGGGTGTCATTAAAAGAAAATCCCTCTTTTATGCCAAAAATAGTCTCTGTGGTGGTGTGTAATCAATCATTTCATTTTCCAATTTATTTTTTTGCAAACTATCATAGCAGCAGAGAGCATGCTGTATCTCTGTTTGATGTTCACGAACAGATGAGATACATTACAACAAAGAATAATGATTTGCAAAAAAAAGACTGATCAGCTCTTTGCATCTTTCACAATGTGAAAGAAAGCCAATTAATCAATAAACAGACTGTTTCTAAATGATAGGTTCAATGTATTGCTTTCTCACTGACAAATATAATAAACTTGTCCAATGCATAGTGACTGGTCATCGCACTAGAGTAGCAGCCACATCAGAAACATCTTTGCTAGCAGTAGCAGTTTAAGGCAGAGGATTTAGGCTATGAGCAGCTAATGAGCTTCAACCTGAAGTCCAGAGTTTAATTCTCTTAGTCACCACTTGCCTAATGTTGGAATATGAGCAAATCATTTAATCAGACTGTGCTCTCAGATCCCTCCTGAAAGAGGGCATGCTTAGTGATTTTCCATATTTAGCAAATGAATACAGCAAACTAAAACTAATTCAGATAGGTGTCTCTACAACATATTTTACAAGCTGCAACTTGATCTACTGTTTACACTTTCACACAGTACAAGATGCTGGATACACAGTACTGGGGTAGGGCAGGTTGTGGCATAGCTGTGCTACAGAGGATCCTAAAACTGCCCTCTTTACATCAATTAGGACAGTACTGCTTGGTGAATCAACCCAAATGTTATGTTATGAATTACTAATATCAGCATCTCTGAAGAAGATAGTACAGCTGTAGGAAAGAATATTTACTGTAACAGTAGATCTTCAGGAGAGATCACTTCAGTAGCAATTCCCTTCTTCCAGCACTCTGAGGAGGTATAGTTTTCTTCTTTTTAAAAATACTTTTATATGGTTGTTAGTATTTTGTTTTAATTGTATTACTTATTAGTTACGCAATATATTATGACAATCACAAGTCTCTGTGATAGACCTTTGCAGTTTAAAGAAATGAGGAAGTCCTGTAGCAGTGCTGGATTAAATTTAGTAACTTGGGACATTAAACCAACACTCGAAGGAATGCTGTCACAAGACCATTTTTGGCCTTCATTACGGACTGTAGCACATATGATCAAATTCCTGTCTGAGAATTAAGTGAGTTAAAGTGGGTAAAAAACAAATATTATCATTAACGTTTACAGTGCCCACTCAAGCCCTGTCGATATAATAAGAACACTCAAGTGCAACTGTCCCTTCTTCACATTACTTTAAAGCTGTTAGTCATTTGGTTGCATTTTCCATTTGCTAGTAGTTTCATGGTCAGTTTAACCTATTTATCAGTCAATAAATGTGTTTTAAATTTTACATTTTTTTCATACTGTAAGGAAATACTTGAACTGGAACATTTTGAAGGATAATCGGTGTGTTAAGATGTGCCCTCTGATGTTATAGGTAAATACTATGCACTCAGTCTGCAGACTATTACATGCTTAGCCAATAATAAGACAGTTACCAAAGGTGAGAATCAAACCGTGTACTTTATGTTTGAGAAAAAACTTAAGAATTATGCTAACCCACAACTCTGGTCATTAGTTACATTTTCATGGGGAAGACAAATAGCCCTAGAAACTTGTTTCTTGAGTGTTTTTTTTGTTTTGCTTTCCACATATGTGCATACAACACATTTGCCATCAAGTGTTGTGTCTGGGTATTCATGGAGCATGCAAAGGTTGTCAGGAGCAGGAACATCTGATCCTTTCCTTAAGTCTGCATTTTATTCAGCAGCAGATTTAGTTCAGGCTTCAACTCTGCTGACATAAGTACTACAACTACAATGTCATCTGCTAGACTAACTCTCATAACAGTTTACAACATTTAGGAAAACTATTAAAATATAAGTCACAGGTAGTGTTTGCTAAGCATGCAAATCCATTAGAAAATAAACTAACAATCCCATTAGGCAGCATGGTCAATTTCCTACCAGTCATAATGTATAGTATTAGGAAAAGAAATTAAAATTCTGATGTCATATAATGCCCACATGGCCTTTCTTTGTAGAAATGCACATTCAATTAAAAATATAGAACAAATTAACCTATGAGATTCTTCTGTCCAGGAGGGCTCAAGTGCTCCAAGGGAGTCAGGCATTAAGAACATGTACTATTAAGTGCAAAATGCAACTCTAGTCTGTGCAAAATGCAACTCTAGTAAGTGCAAGTATAGTTCTGTGTTAATTTAAACATGCGCTTACTTATCTCCTTATGCTCTGATTTATGAGCATCTAAAAAGCACCTTGTTTTCCCATTAAACTAATGGCGCAAACTCATGCCTGACCAAATGAGCCGTTAAACAGCCATTGACATCTCTCGCAATGCTTTGCTTTGCAAATGTTACTTTAATGAAAGGTGCCCCTATGCCTTTACAACACAAATAAACTACTACAATGTTTCCTTAAAACACTCCTTGTGTAGTTTCATAAGTACTTTCTTTACCAGCATGGAAACTGCTTCCTGGTAATTTAATTTTTCACCCTTACAGATGATGAATTTGTAACATAATCCAAAAGCATATTAATTAGTTTTATGCATGTTTAACTGAAAATTAAGGCCTCAAGTTCTTATATTATACCTGGGAAGTAATCAGTGACATTTGTGTGTAAACTAAGGAAAATATGCCCAAATATTATGACATAGTTAAGTGAATTTTACGAGGCGTGATCTGCACTTGATGTTAGGATTTAAACATGTTTGTTGTTTGGGGCAGGTTTGTATTGTGACATTCAGTTGTATATATCATGGGTTGTAGTATTGCCATTGTCACAGATGTTATTTACTATTAATGTTATCTGTACCCATCGCTTCTTTGGAAATTGCTCCACGATTTCTCTTTTTCTGCTGCCCAGATTTTTTTATCAATAAATATGTAAAATCAATAGTACTTGTTTAAACTTTGTATTCAGTCTGTATACAGGACATTTTTGTAGACTGAGGCAACAGTGCAATATTGGAGATAAATGACATTAATGTTATATAAAGCAAAGAAGCAGATATGCTCACTGGAAATCAATCTTTATTTCCTTCATTAAAGAGGCACATGTGCATGCCAACACACACACACACACACACACACACACACACACACACACACACACACACACATGCACGCACGCACACACACACACACACACACACACACACACACACACACACACACACACACACACAGCATCTCAGTTTTGGGGTATTCATATTTATTAGATGAATACTGTGCATTTTGAATTTAATTTTAATTAAGCACCAGTCAAAAGTACTTTAAAACATTAGTTAACTGAAAACCCGAGAAAGGCCAGAAGCAAAACATCAGTAATGCTAAGGTCCATATGGCACTAATCAAATGCACTAGGTCCATATGGCATATGGCACTAATCAAATGCACTAGGTCCATATGGCATATGGCACTAATCAAATGCACTAGGTCCATATGGCATATGGCACTAATCAAATGCACTAGGTCCATATGGCATATGGCACTAATCAAATGCACTAGGTCCATATGGGATATGGCACTAATCAAATGCACTAGGTCCATATGGCATATGGCACTAATCAAATGCACTAGGTCCATATGGCATATGGCACTAATCAAATGCACTAGGTCCATATGGCACTAATCAAATGCACTAGGTCCATATGGCATATGGCACTAATCAAATGCACAACTCCACTTGAAGACAATATGGTTTAAGACTGCAGTTGTTGTAAGCAGAAATTTTTCATAGCTCTGCATGCACTGTTAAAGCAGATCAATGCCACAGGATGGGTAGGGTAAAGGGGACAGCTGCCCTGGGCACAAACTGTTATGGGGCATAGTCTGCTCTATGGAAGAGGTGCCAAACTGTTTCTGCAAGCTGGTAATCATATATACAGCTGTTATGACTGCTTAAATAATAGTCAGCAAGTGTCTGCATGTTAGGAACTTCAGCAAGGAGCTACTATAGCTGTTTGCTGCAATTTATCCTAGGTATTTAACACAGTTTAGCAAAGAGGTATTACACAGACACATAATAGCTCTTTGCTTAGCCCGTAGATCCGTTTCTTTTTTATGCATAAATGACTGTCAGTCATTGAACTGTATCAAAAAGCTACTCTAGCTCTTTGCTATGGTTTAGTGAAGGTATTTGATACAGCCAGAGTGTTATTCTGTAGATACATAATAGGTTTGTTTATTTATTTATTGCTTAGACTGAAAGCCATATTTTGTAGATTTCAGCTTCTAGACTGAAAGAGTCCCCCAGATTTAATAAACTCCATGTACGGATAGTGTTATTCCTACACAAATTGAATGGTGTCCATGTCCACATCTCCCTCTCAGAAGCACCCCTTGCATATTAATGAAGGTGCGTTACTGAGATGGACCCATTTACATGAATACTGAATCAGTGCAGTGGGCATGTTACAGTAGTACCTGCAGATCTGAAACACGCCCCTTCACTGTCAAAGTTCCGTATGTCAATTTACAATAGAAAAAGTGTCCGCAGACACTGAAATTATGAATGGCAACTGAATGTCATGCAGGGGGTGTGAGACAGGTACTGTAACACACCCCCTGCATCACACCCCCTGCAATGTGAAAGTGCAGTACAGCACTTTACAATAAAAAAGTGTCCTCGGGCACATACTTCTCAACTTCTTAGAGCAAGAAGTCTGGACAAAGCTGTCAGTAAAAGTGGGATAAAAGCCCAAAAATAGGGACAGTTTTTAAATATTGCTCTTACAAACTTAAAAAGTTGATAGAATGACAGAATTTGCATTAGCAAAGATTTTCTGAAGAGTATGTCCCCTGAAACACAACTGCCTGTCATTGTTTTCTAACTGCAGTCTGTAATGATTTGACCAATTATTTGCTAGAGAAACTTAATTTTATGAAAAACGGACCAAAAATAGGAGATCACTCAGTCTCATTCAGCCACTGCTCTGCCCAGCAACAAAAATATCCAGTGCTGACAGGTCTCAAACCCAGGACCCTGTGTACTAAAGTTAGAGCAACATACCACCACACCAAATCAGCTGTGGGACGCAGCAATGCTTTTGTAAAGATATCATGCATTACAGTCATTTAACAATAGGGAAAGAAAATATCACTGCCAAGTCTCAAACCCAAAACCCTCTGCACTAGAGTCAGAGCAATTTACCACTAGAGTAAATCAGCTGCATGAATTGCTAATGCTTTTGTAAAAATATCATGCATTACAGTCATTTAACATTAGGGAAAAATATAATCATTGACACATCTCTTACCCAGGACCTTATACACTAGAGTCAGAGCAACACACCACTAAGCCAACCCAGCTCTGGGGAATGAGTAATGCTTTTGTAAAGATATCATGCATTACAGTCATGTAACAGGAAAAAAGACAAACATGCAAATTACTGAAACCAGGACCTTCTGTACTAGAGTCACAGCAACACATCACTATACCAAATCAGCTTCAAGGAACTGCTAATTATTTTGTAAAGATATTAGGCACTACATGGATGTGACGTTAGGGAAAAAAGACATCACTGCTAATAGAACCATCTAAACTATAATCAGAGCAACATACCAATCAGCTAACTGACCTCTGGAGTATAGAACCTGTTTTTACAAGCATAACCTGATTGCCAGTCACACAGTACTCCTATAAATAGTAGTCCAAATCACAGTGTACTCTGGCCTCTGACACAGACACAGAACTAGTACACAGACAAAGAAATGCTGCTGGATGTACGGGAGACCTATGATATCAGGTAGAGCTGACAACTGCACAGATTGTTGCTGAATATCCACAGTTGTGCCCCCTATTAATGGCAGGGTCATCATAAAACCTACCCTGTGTGTCCACATACTGGCAAGGCAGTGCAGATTGGGTTTATAAAACCATAACTGACAGCTCTGTGTCAACGTCATACCCATCAGAACACATATGCCCATGCTAATCCTGTGTTACACACATATGTCTTAAAATATACATGCCAGAATAATGGCTTGGTAACTCTATCTGTAACATTTTTAGCATCTGTCACATCTAGACACCCACAGTCCCGGCCCACAGCCTAGTCTGTGGCATGATAACTACATGCATGTCAATACAACATAGGAATAATTGAGCCCTGCAATGTCCTGCAAAGCTGGTTGCTCCTAATACTCTCACTGCCACCCACAGTAGCAGTTTAAAGGCCTGCAGGGTGGGACACATCTCACAATTATGAATATGTGTAGTAAATGCTGACGACCACTCTCTGGATGGCACTATTATGTAACATATGCACCACAGGCACATGCCTCATCTGGACTGTTGTGGGTACCCTCAACCAGGCCATGCTGACACAACAGCTGACACCACACCCTCACTGACAGTAACAGCTTGCTCTCCCCAGTGTCTTCAAAATCCCTAGTCTGACTCCTGGCCAGGATGCAGCAGCTGTAGCAGTATGTCCAGCTGCCTGCTACAGACCTAACCTTGCCACCAGACACCTAGATCAGGGCATCCACACAACAGCCAAACATAAAGGGTCGGGGGTGGGGGGAATGTTGAGGTCTTAAGTGACATGTGTCACAGTCTCCCCATCTCCTCACTCACCCCAACACACTCAGTACACACTGCTACAGAATATGAAAGTCTACTAACAATGGCCAGCCATAGCATGCAAAACTGTGGATATAATACATCAGTACAAACAGTGCACAGCATTTCCTTCAGAAAAGTCATGCGAATAAAAAAACTGTTATTTTATTTTATTTTATTTTACATTTGTTGACCGGGCTAATCTAACTGGATACATGTCCATTTTCAGTAGAGGCCCAGGGACAAAAGCTCCAAACTTTAAACTAAATGTACAGAAAAAAGGTTGAGAAAAAAGGGTAATAAGAGGGCTTAAACTAAAACATATAAATTATGCTAATACATTAATGCTATGGGCTATCATAGTAAAAAAATCTAACCTCAAAACAGTAAAGGTACATAACATTTAAGATAACAATGCAATATTTACAGTAGGCTAACATAGTAGAACGTAGTATTAAGAGAAGAAAAAGTTGTATGAAGGTTAGGACTTTCAATAGTTTTAGAAGCTCAACAGAGGTGTATAGGTCAATATATGATTTGCAAAAAAGTATGGAGGAGATGGAAGATTCCTTATTATACCATGATCCCCCCAAAATGTGCACGCTGATTGGCCAGCGCAGTTCGATTTCGAAAAGTTATACTAATGGAAAAGGTCCGGACTTTTCCATTAGTATAACGGTTTAACATGGCGAGACAAAAATAAGCAACAGAGATCTCCGTTGCTTATTTTAAAGCTCTCTCCCATGTTAAACCCATTTAACATAGCGAGGCAGTAGAGAAAGCAAGATCTAACTGTCTCGCTATGTTAAACTCATTTAACATAGCGAGATGAGATCTTGCTTTCTCCGTTGCTTTTGCTCACAAGTTTTGATGTACCGCCGCAGGCCAGCAGAAAATCAGCCCCGCCGACCATGACACATCTGCGGAAGGGCAGTAAACAGGCATTATACTATGCCATTATTTAAGAAAAGTAACAGTTTCTTTTCTTAAATAATGTCATTATATATTATACCTGTTCAGAAAAGACATAGTTAGGATACATACAAGTAGATACTTGGAGTGGCAGGAGCTGGAATAGGTTTCAGTAATGAACCAAGGGGAGATTAGTAAGAAAGGAGTACTATGTTAACTAGGTGAAGGTTTTATCGTCCTGATAGGAGGATGGGGGAAGGGAAATAGTAAAAAATATGGTTAGTGTTAGTCAGGGTTAGTACATGGGCAAAGCCATTGTGCTTTGAGGAGTAATTTTAGTTGGTGCTTGAAAAGTGGTAGTGATGAGAGCAATTGAAGGTTACTGGGGAGCCTATTCCACATCTTTCCGATGGAATTAGAGAAGAGGGAGTCTCCTGCTTTATTATGGGATTTTTGGATGGTTACTTGTAGTTTATTTGCTGAGCGCAGGGTAATAAGATTTCTATAAGGAGAGATTAGGCTGCTAAGAATAGGAGTATTACTGGTATGAAAGAGTATCTTATGGGTGATAGTGAGTTGCTGGAATAGTAGCTGGTTTTTGAGTTCTAGCCATCCTAGCTGTTTAAGATTTATGCAGTGATTGGTTATATATGAAAAACCTGTGGCAAATCTGGCAATGTTGTTGTAGGAAGTTGCTAGTTTGCTTAGGTTAGATTTTGAGAGATTAGTATAAGTTGTGGTGCTGCGGTAGCATTGTTGCATCACAGTAAGATGCTGTCTGGTTCGATTCTCAGCTAGAGCATCTTCTGGGTGGAGACATGCGTGAATGGATGAACCTTCATTGAAGGTTGTGCATCAGGCCTGGCAAGCTGGTACGTAAAAATCAACTGCCAATCATTAGCAGACTGGAGTTCTGCTGTGGCGACCCCTAACCGGGAAAAGCTAAAAGACACAAACAAAGTATAAATGGATGAAGCATAGAGGAGGGTAGAGTTCAGGTGGGTATGGGCTATATTGGTTCTGACTACAGGGTTAAGGAAGGATTCAATCCTATATAGTGAGCCAAGTTTTCTATTAACAATTTTAATGGTAGTGTCACTGTGTGTGTCAAAGTTAAGATTATGATCAATTGTTACACCTAAAAGTTTAGTGGTTAGGTCAGGTGTGATTAAAGTACCATTACTAGATTTGACAGTAAGATTAATGGGGGGACTTTAGTGTTGGAGTAAATATCAGCAGTTTAGTTTTTTTGGCGTTTAGTAGGAGGCAGCGTTGCAAAAAACATTTTTCAACTAAGTTAAATGCTGTTTGAGTAATGTTTTGGAGCTCAGCAGATGAAGTGGCAGTGCACACTAGTGTGGAGTCGTCTGCATATTGTATGCAGGTGGCTTGGGGAATATTTAGCTTTAGATCGTTGATGAAAATAGAGAAAAGGAGTGACCCTAGAATGGAGCCCTGAGGGACCCCTAGAGTAACAGGAAGAAGAGTGGAAAGGTTATTGTCCCAGCGGACAGCTTGCTGTCTGTTTTCTAAGTAGGATTTGAACCATTGTAATGCCTGAGAGTTGAGAGAGAGTTGCTTTAGTATGTCTAGTAGTAATTGATGGTTCACCATATCAAAGGCTTTGGATAGGTCTAAAAAGAGTGCAGTGGAGAGCCTGTTGTTGTTTCGATGCTTGTTGATACAGTCCGAGAAAGATAGTAAGGCAGTAGTGGTACTATGGAAAGGCCTGAATCCATGTTGACAGTCAGATAAGAGGTTATTTTGGAGAAGGTGGTCAAGTAGTTGGTGATGGATACATTTTTCCAAAAGTTTGGCTAGAGGGAAGAGTAAGGCAATGAGGCGAAAGTTAGAAATTTCATTTGAGTTACTCTATCAGATTTCTAGGTTTGTAAGAGCAATATTTAAAGTGTCGCTATTTCTGCCCCTTTGTCACACCTTTGTTTGTGCCTTTGTCCTGATGTCTTGCTCTGCGGTTGAGAGGTATGACTGAGCTTCAAGAATGTAACCACAGTGTACCATACTTAAGAAGAACAGAAATGTATATAAACTATTACCTGTGCAAATGTATGTATTGATAATAGAAGGTGGAGCGTTGAACATACAGAAATAACTTGCAAACTTCAAGAAAATAAGCTGTAGTTGTTTTATAAATGTGTTATCACAGTTTCAGTGCAGCAAGCAGGCATACATGTCTACAGCTAGAGGTTCATGTATTGTCCTGAAACATAAATAATTACTAGTCTGAAAAATGTAAAAATGCTTAACTGTGTTATGAATTCCATGTCTACACAAACATCTGAGAGATGTGTACGTCTGACGCAGAGATGTTAAAATATATGTTACTTGCTGTTACCCTGGGAGCTGAAGGCAGGTGACAAAGAGTGATGTAATCTGAACTAACCCAGCTGTAATGTTGATTATTAATGTCAGATCTGTCTCTGAGAAAAACTTTTGCAGTTTGTATGTGTCTTTGTATTTGACAAAATCCACCCATCTGCATTTGCCTTGCTAATAGTAAGGAAATAGGAAATAGTGAGTTCGTTTACATATAGATGGGAATATAATAATTACTTTTGATGGTTTCTATATTTATTTGAGACTGTCATGCAATGTTGTCTAAAAATATTTCCTGTGATTCTGAACTCTGTAGTTACTTTATTGATTGAGTATTGTCTTGTTTCTTTATTAGTTATTGTTAAATATAGTTAAACCTTGAAATTGTGGCTGGTCTGTTTAGAGATAAGTAAGCTCTTAGTGTATTTGCATATGTATTTGGTGACACTGTATAGCCCACTCCAATAGCCTTGGTCTTGGTCACACTAACCATTTGGATAATAGGCCATCACACAGTAGGATTTGTCACTGTTTAGTAAGGGCCTTAGAGTAGCTGATAAACTCTGGATTGTGGCAGTTATAACTACCTTTTATTCTTGGCAGAAGGGGCTGTAGCTAGTAAATATGTGACAGTCTTTCCCAGGAGTATGTATGTGCTTGATATATAAATCAAATTCAAGTGTGTCAGCTACTTGGGCAGGGGCACGAAGCCCTGGTCGGACAGAGAGGGTGATGGAGGTATTGGATTGACTGCTCTGCTGAGATGTTAACTGTATATCTGTGCCAGTGGAGGGTCTTATTGGGGATCCTGAGAGAGTGGGAGAAACCAGCCGCAGACTGACTGTGATCTCTGTGTGCTCTGAAAGGTAATTGTACTTTACCTGTGTCTGTACTTGTCATCCTCCCATTGTGTACATCCCTCACTGCTGGTAGTTGTGAGTATTGAGACTCCTTGATTACTGGACCAGTGCAGGGGCATCACACTGACAGTACGTACTGGTGGTTACAGCTGGCATATCGCATCATGTACCATCATTGAGCCCCTCTCAGTCTGCCAATGCCATACAGGATTATTTCACTGATTGTCCTGGTCTCCCTGACCATTCCTGACATGCTCTGGCTAGGTCACTGTGTACTCCACACCTGTTCGTGATCACCTGGCACCTATGGCTAGCATACCTGGTGGGCCCCTGCAGCAGGACAGTAAATTATAGGTAGTAGTGGTGGGTGGATGCTGGCTCTGTCTCAGCAGCAGTGTGCACATACTAAGCATACAATGTAAGGGAATGGATACAGTAACCGATATCCATGTACCATTAGTGTGTCCCCAGGGGACTGGCATGTCACAGACACATTCCCCAAACTCTGTGAACAACAATCACATATTATCCAACTGGTGTGCATAAATACACATTTGCCTGGCAGAGAGGTCTGCATCTATCAGGCACAAGTACACATTCTGCAAACATCTGGCTACTGCAGATATCAAAGACTTGTGATGAGGTCACCCTACACCACATATGCACCGCTCTCTGTTATTGTGTGTCTCAGATGTTCCTGGAATGTCCACATGCACCTGTAGCAGCACTCACTTATTTGTCGGATATTGACTGGATGACATGGTACTGTAATATTGCCCATCGGGGACACCCAGCAGTCGATGGCAGTGATGTATGTGGACACATAACAACACAGTCTGTCACAGCAGTCAGGCCATTTCTGATAGTCATGGTACGATCCAGGTTACTAAGTTATGGGGCCTGAGAAGCCATATGCGTAGGCCATATGTTAGCCCATGTGTATGCAAGGCAGCAGCTGATGCCCCTGTCCAACAGGGACAAAGGTGGTATCCCAAGGGTGTATGTGCTGTTAATCATCCATTTCACCAGGTTACACCTGTAAAAGTTTAGGTAGCTACCCTGACTGATGTGGACAGGGTGCCCATTCCACTGCAGGGTGATTGTGTGTGACACAGCTGCAAACAAGCCCAGTCCAGGTCACTCACCAGGGTGTGTGTGTGTGTGTGTGTGTGTGTGTGTGTGTGTGTGTGTGTGTGTGTGTGTGTGTGTGTGTGTGTGTGTGTGTGTGTGTGTGTGTATGTGTTAACGTAGTGGAGCATGACTTGCACTCATGCAGCAGTCCCAACAATGTGCATGCCACAGTGAGGTCACTCCTATGACACCAGGTAGAGGGTTGGCCTTATAGCCTATAGGTGTATGGTAGATGTTTGATGGCCTGGTATTCCCTGGTGGGGTACCTCTGTGATGTCCCCAGCTGCTGCATGTGCTGTGTGATGTGAATGATGAATGGAGGATTATGCACATTAATGGTCCTCATTGGGGGGAACATGAAACATCAGGATCAGGGGGCAATGCATGCTGTAATGCCAGTATGTTGACAATACCTACACACATACAGTGCTGATAGATGGCAGGGGTATGAAGTGGGTGTTAGCAGTGGATAGTGCTAACAGATGTGGATGTGCAGGGTCTGTACATAATGGTGGCCAATGTATGTGGTCCTGTGATGTGTTCCCCTGTTCATGTCTTTCAGATGGGATGTACCAGAGATGGAACCTGCCATTCTCAGAAGCCAAGACTGCAGCAATCATTGATGCCTTTAGACTCCATCATAGGGTACTGTTGGGAAGGAGCCAGCAAAACCTGCAGGAGCTACGAGCAGGTCTGACACTTTGCCACAGACTTGATACACAATGCACAGCAAAGAGCTGCAGCTGTGGCCAGGGACCATGCTGGCACAGGTGGAGGGCCTGTTACTCAAGCACCACTCAGCCACTGGAGGAGCTCCTCACAAGCCTTGGTGCAGCCACTGCCTCCCAAAAAAACATCACTACATATATTGTAGAGGTGGATGGCACAGGGTCAACAGGAGAGGAACATCAAGGTAAGGCCCCAGTGGGCATCACATCAATACTGTAGCATTCATAGTGGCAGCCTTTGTATATCTGGACACACATGTCAGGTTAAACTGCATTTGTGGGTGTGGTTTTGTAATGCACACAAGTGCACACCTATTGTGAATGTCAGCAATTTGGGTAGTATCACAGCTTGTATTTTACATGCTCATAAATGCACATATTATCCTGTACCAATGCCACATGTGTGTGTGCTGACAATACCTCTCCCCCACAACTACATAGGTCCCTCTGGTGTGGCAGAGGAACAGCAACCTGAAGCTGGTGAGTGTGGAACTGTCTTATTGTAGCTCACCAATATCCTAGGCATGTTAAAGGCAGCCAGTTTTCCATCCACACAACTGTCACACAGCCATATAGCAATATGTGCATGTTTGCTTGTGGTGGGGTTAATTGCAGTGCATCACGTTGGTCATCACAGGAGCTTATTCGCAGGAGCTGTAACATATTGGCATGTACTTTTGTATAGGTGTAGCCACTGTGCTATACAGGGGTACATTAGTATTGTGTACACAGGTGCACTGTGTGTTAGGTGAAGGTCCATCACATATTCCCACTCCTCACATATCTCACAGGTGTATAGCAGTAGCAATATTAACTGGACGTAGCTGCACTGCATGTTGTTGAGGGCCTGTCCAGAGTGTATCTGTTGTGGTCTGATTGTGTGTCATGCATGTCATCAGTCAGAAAGTGTGGTCTGTATAATGCCTTTGCGCCACCTTACCAGTGTGTGTGTGTGTGTGTGTGTGTGTGTGTGTGTGTGTGTGTGTGTGTGTGTGTGTGTCTGTCTGTCTGTCTGTCTGTCTGTCTGTCTGTGGATCAGCAAACATTATAGTGCAGGCAGTAATTTACATATGTTGTCTTCCCCTCACAGGTGAACATGGGGGTTGGGGTCTCTCCACCTCACAACCTGCTGTCCATATCTTGTCGGACTCTGATGATGATGGTGGTCATAGCAAGGCACAGGTGAGGTTGCTGGGGGCTGAATCTGTACCATTGATAGACATCCCACTTCTACCTACACTGTCCCCACAGATGGTCAGTATGTTCACACATACTCATTCCCCAGCAGCCACAGATATTGGGCAATCAGAGGGTGGTGGCATCGAACAGGATAGTGTGGTGTCTATGGCATCTTTGACTGTAGACTCTAGCCATAGCCAGACAGCTAGTGAGGTCCCACACAGGCAGATTGAGAGGGGTGCTCAAAGAAGGGCTGATGCCCATCCAGCGCTGTCAGAGATATCACAGCAGGTGTCACCCAATGCATGTTTTGGTCCATCATGGACGCACAGTCATGTTGTGAATGGTACACCAGATGGATGCTCAGGGTCATGGATACAAAACTTCCTGCAATGTGTGACTGCCTTCACTGCACTGGTGATGATGTACATCATTTTGTTGATGTCGTGGATAGACAGTGGGATGAGACATTGTCAGTGGTCAACCATGCACTGTCTGTGCTTGAACATGTGGTGTGAGTGGGGCGTTGGACATGTGGATGTAGGTCAGAGACGAAATCAGCTGAGAGCCTACATGGCCATATACATTCACACTTCTGTAGTGACAGTACCACCAGTACTACCAAAGGGAGGGTGCTGTCCACACCACAACATAGCAGGCCATGGGCATGTGGTCCTGGCCATTCCCATGAGGGACATGGATCCACCAGACAGCAGTCACCATCAAGAAGTAGTACCACATCTGGCCATGGGCCTGGTGGTGCCATTGACACTCCTGACAGAATCAGTTGCCATGTCCATGGCCAGAGATGGTGAACTGTACATCCTGCCATGTATGGTCCACAGCTGTTCAACATACCCTCATGTAGAGCTAGCTCATGGCTTGATTGTGTGCATACAAACACTCACACATCACTATTACATTCAGGTCACCACCAGACACACACAGCTCCTCTCCATGGCCCAGCTGAATACCACCCCTCCAGACACACATACATGATGTCAACTGTATGGCCCAGCCTAGGCCTTTGGCAATCCCACACCACACCCTGTGCATGTGATGATACCTGTGCCACATCCCTGTTATCCATACCATCTGTGCAGGGAACATGCTAATATGTGTCTGATGCACAGGGTGAATATAGTACAGGTAATGCCAGTGTGTAGTATAGTAACGTTATGCCTTGTAAGGTGTTGTCTGCTGGCAATTGTCATGGGTACACATCGAAGTGTATGTACCTTTCTCTCATGATGCATTATTGCTGTTAGTACTGCTGACTAACTGTTGTCTCACATACCTTATTCTCTATCTGTTCAAGTGTATGTGTGTGTCTATAACCTGGGGAACTGCTAACATTACCAAAGCCGAGTATGATGGAGTGGAAACACAGTGACCTTTTCATTGTCAAGGTATGGCTGTAATATGTACATGTTTACCTAAGTGAATATGCATGCAGCAGCTGTGTGGGACAATGGGGGCAGATATTGTAACCTTGCATGCATACCCCTTGACACAGCCAGCTAGCCTTCATCAATGCTACTTGGGTGATCCGTAGGACCACAGGTTCATAGCTACAGAGGTGGTTACTAGAGTACTGGCCCTGGGTCCCTCACAAGCCTAGCCCTTACTTTATCCCCAACAGAATCATCAATAAGCACCCGTTGCCTCTGCCATTGCTGGACACATGTTGAACCGCAGGGACAGATGCAAAGAGCACTTTTGGCTGACATCAAAGAGTGAAACAATACTAATTTCATGAACTTTAATCATACTTTGACTTAGGAATGGTGTCCATTCCCATCATGGTATTAGAAACCCAAAAGACTTGGAGAAATTAAAAATGGCAGATGTATTTTTTCTCATCCACTCCACCTTGATGCAGTTGATGAGAGTATGCTTGGTACTGTGTTTGACATGTTTGGGGAGTGTAGTCCTGACACAGGGCAGCCTCTGGTAGCCAAACTTGACTTTCCAGCATGTGTTTCTTCTATCTCATATGCGAGTTAGGCCTCTATTGTTCGTAATGTGCACAGAGTTATACTCTCGTACATGGGGCAGCTGTTGAAGGGCTGAGCTCAACATTGCCATCTTGGCATGCCACAGACACCTGTGGACAACCTGACCTGTAACCAGTGGGGCAGTACTGATTACAGGCTGTCTGCATGGAACAGGTGTTGAGGGCCATGGCTGACCTTTGTGGGTGTTAACATAGCATTTACAGTTTCTGTAGATGTCTGCATAGGTGCATAGCAGACCAGCCATGCTGCTAATGTATTGTTGTACTGACTGAGGACTATTCAGAGGTAATTCCCACCTTTTGTCTGGATAAGGTCCCTTTACCTATGTGGTGAACCACATACAAGCAATTCCTGACCACTGCCACTACTTGCCTGCATGCAACATTGTTGCTATCCTGAGTACCCAGGTCTGTCATCACAGTCTGTGTGTTTATGGTGTTGGTACTGATGTGGGAAATAATGGGAACATGTCCTTGACATATGGCATGCTGACACTGTTGTTTGCATTCAGCTTGAGGCCAGAACCTTGACACCATTCCATACTCACTGTATGGCCCATTGCAGTGCATTAACAGCAGTTTGTGGCTCAATGACAGACTGCACAATAATTACAGTTGACACAGCCTTTGGCTGTACCTATGTATGTGGGTAATGGCAGTTAGCATTCATACCTATATACATGTGGGTTATTGGGGGCATCGGGTAGTCACAGAGCCTTCTCATGTCTACATATTGTACACACATATGTGACACAGAATGTGGTTGCCACCTTATCAAATGTGGACTGTCGGGGCAGGACATGCCATACCCATGGCAAGTGCAACACACAGGACTTCCTTTGGTTTGCTTCTATGACACCTTATTTGTGAGACATTACCTTAACTTATGCTATTTGCCATAACATTAAGGTGTTTCTGGTGTGCAATAACTGCTCTATGCAATCAGTAGACAACTGTATGAAATGTTTGTTGTACTACACTCTTGGGACTTCTTTATTGTTTAAGTTGTCACAGATCACACCTTGCCAAACATGGACTGCAACCTGCAGGGTGGTATAGATGGTGGTCATACCTGTGACTTCTGCATATGTCTGCAGATTGTCCTGATGTTTGACACATATTTTCCTTCCATCTGTCATACCATTGTGGTTTTCTGGCAAACTGTTGGAACATCATGACAGACTAACATTATAGATTAATGACGGATATTGTCATGTAACAACACATACCCTTTGGAAAGTGCATTCAAATGCACAACCTGTTCTGGTGTCTATATTCCATGTGAAGGTTGTGCTCAGTGTTAGGTCTTTGCTCCACTTTTCCATATGTCTTTAACCAGATGTCTTTCTGTGAGAGGTATGTTGGTGGCCATAACACAGTTAGCTGTAAGGGGATACACACACACACACACACACACACACACACACACACACACACACACACACACACACACACACACACACACACACACATACACTTATGACCTGCCCTTGTTGATTGTAAAAATAGGCAGGTAGAGGTTCTACTAACAATACTGCTATATACAAAACACAAGCACCACAGAGCTACTATAGTATTGCAGTGCCTGCCACTACTATTCAAGTGGGTGACAATTGCAGGGGTTGTTAGGATTGCCAATAGGGGGGTTCACAGACCCCTAACATGGTAGAGCCATCTGAAACACACACACACTTCTGCATGGGGACATACACTGAAGAACATATGCACACAAAGTTGACACTTTTCCGATTAGATGACCTACATATCTAGTTATGTACAATGCAAACTGACATGACTATTGCATGCGCCACAGTGCCTTTGTGTTTAAAATGTGTAACTGTGCTTGTAAGGTGGATGACATCTGTAGGCGCCATGACCAGGTTGGCATGGGTGAGTTATCATGATGGAACAGGGACACAAAATGGTATAACCATCACATACACACAGGTAGGACAGCCACTGGGGATATGCATACAGAAACACATATACTTACACAGTTGGTAATTGTCAGATTAGAACCCCTACCTATCTAGTTGTATATACTATAGTGTTACGTTTATATTACATGTGCCACGGATAATGTATGTCAGGGACATAACTCACAACCTCTTACACCATTTAATCTTGAGAATGCCTTAATGGATGGTGGGATAAACCACTCATAACAGTGACTTTTCTCACATATTGCTCTTACAAACCTGGACAAGTAAATAGGGTAACAGACTTTGCATCAGCATGACATTTCAGACGGGTATAACATCTGAAGCTGACATATCTGTAACTATGGCAGCTGTCACATATTTGCCAATGATCTGTCATAAGACCTCATTGTTAGGAGACATGGATCATATATATGTTGCAAACATCTAGATATTCTGCATACATCTGTACAGATGACTGGCATGGCCTGTAGAGTTTGACATAGTGCATGTAAAGTGGATGACATCAATAGGCTCTTTAAAGTAATGCTATAGGGTGGGGGGTCAACATGCCTTAAAATGGTATAACCAACACATACAGGTGATATGCTTCACACATAAACACAGTAGTATCGTTGGCTGTATTGAAATTCAAACGCCTACCTACCTACTTGTCTGTACTATACTGCTGCCCACTTATTGCATGCACCATGGAGCTTATATGTAGAAAGTGTCCAACAGTGGATCTAAGGTTGATGACATGAACAGGCCCTGTAAAGTAATGCAATGGGTGGGCACCAGGGTGGAACAGGCCTCAAAATGGTATAACCAACACACATGGGATATCATTCTCACACACACACATACAGTATCACAGTTATCAGTATTGAGATTAGAAATCCTACCTATCTAGTTACATGTACTATAGTGCTATATAGTTATAACACGTGCAATGGAGCTTATAGGGCTGAAGAGGGTCTAAAGGTACTTATAAGGTGAATGACATCAGCAGGCCTTGTAAAGAAAGGCAGTGGGAAGTGTACTGGGTGGAACAGGCCTCAAAATAGTATAACCCACACACACACACACACACACACACACACACACACACACACACACACACACACACACACACACACACACGTGCGCACACGCGCTTGATGTCAGATTACAACCCCTACCTCACTACTATTACACAATGGAGCTCACCTTCATACTGGCACATTTTCATTTATTTATTGATTGATTGACATTTGTTAACCAGGTAGTGTCTGACTGGGCCAGGAGCCCGGAGAGAGAAAAGCTCCACAAACTAATGATAAAAATTAAATTATTCAAAAAATGTTAGTAAGTAATCATAAATAATACAGTACAAACAGTACATTTAAAGAGTTTGCCACTGGTTACAACTGGTATGCAATTGCTGCAGCAGGACATTACTATATGCCTTTCAGGATGTCTCTCTCTCTCTCTCTCTCTCTCTCTCTCTCTCTCTCTCTCTCTCTCTCTCTCTGACTCTCTCTGTCTGTGTCTCCCTCTCTTACTCTCTGTCACTCTCTCTCTCTCTCTCCCACTGTCTCTGCCTGTGTATGATTGATATATTTTTATATGTTGCTCATATATATGTATATGTATCACATTCAACAGATGCAGATATATCACATATGGGCCACCTACAGATGACTTAGGGTAATCCTGTGTAATGGGGGTGGGGAGAGACAGTTAAGTTGTACATAGCATAGCTGTCTGTATGCAATGACATATATGCACAATACAGTTGTATAGTCAGATGTGGGTTTAGACATGGCCTGTAATTCTCTAAGTGTAGGAGCATGCTCAGTATGACCTTCTATAGTAAGAGTGGAAGTCCATTCCAGAGATAGCTGTACTCCGATCCAGGGTTTTGTGTGCTACAGCTGATTGGCTGATTAAGCTGTACTGGCTGGGGATCTCCTGGTTAAGTGGTATCCTAATTAACTGAAAAGTCATATCCTGGTGTGGGTACAGAGTGCATTGGACTGAGCAGAGATTTCCATAATATGTGTGGTATATTCTACATAGCACTGTGATTTCCTGGTATGTCCGTGGCAGAGCAGTATAGAGTAATGTATTGAACTGCTGACAGACATTTGTTTAAAGGTTCATAGGAGGTTACTAAGCTATTGGCCCTGAGGCCCTTATAATCATAGCAGACAAGAGTGTAGCCCATGTTTAGACATGTCAGCACCCAGACCCCCTGTCCAGCAGGGACACAGTCGGAATCCCAGAAATATTTTTTGTTTCCCATCCAGTTATCCAGGGTGCACTTCAAAAGGGCTATTGAAGTACTCTGCTTGACGTGGACAGGGAGTATATTCCACAGATGGGGGAGTCTGTGGGACACATATCTGTCACGCCAACAAGTCCTATTGATATCACAGACCAGGTTGATACTGCGGCTACAGGTTGCTCGAATGGAGCTTGACTCCAGATATGCAGCAGTCCCATCAAGGCAGGGTCTGGATTGCTTTGTATACCAGACAGAGGTCAATGCTGAGGAGTCTGTATAAAACTGAGCAGAGGGTCAGTGCTTTCAGCCTGTGTAGGGTAGGTATTTCAGGCCTTGGATTCTCCAGGTGAGGAACTTCTGCAGTCCCTCCAGCTGCTGCATGTGCTTTTGTGATGAAGGGGGTGTTGTACTCAATAACTGGCCTTATAAGGGTAGAATACATGGATCTTATGATCTCTTTGTCCCTGGATGAGATACCTTTACTTAAGAGGTGGGCCATGCAGAAAGCTTTCCAGACAACAGAAGCAACATGGTGGTCAGAAGTCAGGTTGCTATCAACATGGGTGGCCAAATCCCTCACTACTGATTGTGTATGTAGGATATTGTTGTTAATGTGATAATATGTGGGGATATCACTCTCCCCAAAGGGGATGATGATGCATTTTCTGACATTCAGCTTGAGGCTATGTTTCTGGTGCCAGTCATTTGTTTGGGTGACACCCTCTTAGAGGACATCCACATCACTTGGGGAATTGATGACTGTGCCCATCTTGCAGTCATTTGCAAACTTGGTCAGCCATAGGCCACTGGTTTTGGCCTGTACCTCAGAGAAGTATATCCCATATAAATGAGGCCCCATGACCGATCCCTGGGGTACACCACTCATTACGGGTCTACTACTTTAGTTGGCTACCCCTATTGTGATTAGCCAGTTTGCTACCCATCTGATAACATATGGATTGATGCCTAGTTGACAGAGTTTATCTACTATGGCCAAGTGGGGAATAGTATCTAAGTCTTTGGCCAAGTCAAGGTGGGCAGTGTGCACCATCTTTCCCTCATACATGGCTTTGTTGGCTGTCTCAAACAAGTCAACCAGATTTAACAGACATACCTTCCCTTGACAAGGCCAAACTGTGTGGGATCTAGTATTTGGAGTTTTCCGGTGTCCCTGTTAATGAGGTCCATGATAATCCATTGCATGGCCTTGCAGATCAGACTAGTTAGGCTGATAGGCCTATAATTTCCTGGATCAGTGAACAATCCATCTTTGTGTAAAGGGATGACAGTGGCTGTCCTCCACTCGGCTGGGACAAAGCCGGTACTCAGATTTTGGTTGACTAGGGTGCCTAATGGTACTGCAAGTTCATGCCTGAGTTCATGTAGGATGCAGCCTGGGATGTTGACGGGTCCCATGAAGACTGTCTTTTTTGCCTTTGAGAGTTTTCTTTATCACAGATGTCCACCAGACAGGTTTACTCTTCCTTGTGGAGGATGACGTTGTCTATATATATGCTCATATAGTACTTCAGTGTATATTTGGATGTTAGTGCCTGTTCCTACAGTGGGGAGGGGGCTGTGCAGCTGTTTATACCATCCTTCAAGTGGTTGTAATCAGCACTGGGGAATTTTTCTTTTTACCATAGCTACAGGGGAGTCAGGGGAGATGGTGATATTGAAAGTGACTACTTTTTTGTCGGATCTTGCCAGCAGGATGATACCATAGGTGTGCTGCTTTGATTAATCTTGTTGGTGACTACCAAGTCCAAGATATGCATCACATGTTGTGGGGGTATCAAGTAGCTGTCCCAAGGCACTTGCATTGATAAAATGGGGGAATTTCTGTGCATTTCTGTTCTGGCATTAGTATTTTTCCAATCTATGGTCGGGTAATTAAAGTCAGGCAGGATCAGGGTAAAGGGTTGAATCTTGATAGATTTGTATAGGTCTAGATAGGTGGAGTGGGCATCCTGCATCAAATATGTGGACCTGTAGCTACCTAAAATTTGAATAGGGGTCTTGTCAATGGTTAATTGTACCTGGAGTGTCGTGTTTCATAGTTTCATAGTTTAGTACTAAGCTATCTGCCCTGGGGCATTTGCAAGCCTAGCCTTAGAGATGTGGCTTTCGCCAAACCATGTAGTGGTACTAAGGTGTACAGAATAAATTTAGAATACTGTGCCTTTGTCTAGTAGTGACACATTGAAGACCCCTTACTTATTAAAATTAGTTTACTGTGCCTCTATCAAGTAGCGACACAGGGGTGACCCCCGGGGTAAACCTACGATCTCCCATCCACTCGTCAAGATTTCTCTTGAAGAGAGTCAGTGAGGGGCTCTGCCTAACATGAACTGGGATTCTGTTCCAGAGTATGGGAAGCCTCTGAGTTATGAATCTGTCCCTCCAGCATGTTCTATTCATATTTGTACTGAGGTTTAAATCTTTGGCTCTCATGGTTCTAATGGATTTGGATTTTTTGAGGTGGAGCATGTCCATCAATTCCTGGTTGGACATGGCCTTGTATGTCAGGCACAGATCACCTCTGAGCAGGCGGTATGCTACTGAATAGAGCTGGAGTTTCTTTAGCCTGGTAGCATATGACATATGTTGGAGACCCTTGATCCTCTTGGTGAGGTACTTCTGGGGTCTCTCCAGCTGTTGTAAGTGCCAGGTGAGGTACATGCCAAATGGGGCATTGTACTCAATCATGGGCCTGATAAGGGAGGAGTATAGGGGTATGATGACCTCCTTTGATCTGGATGTGAACCCCTTCATGATAAGGTGGGCAAGGTAGAAAGTCTTTCTAACCACTTTGGCAACGTGGGTGTCAAATGAGAGGTCACTATCAACTTGGGTCCCCAGGTCTCTGATTACTTTTTCCGTACTCAGTGGGTTACTGTCTATGTGATAATTTGTGGGTACTTTTTTTTCCCAAAGGGGATGACTATACATTTCTTGGCATTCAGTTTAAGGCCATGATTCCGGCACCAGTTGTCCATTTCGGTGAGGCCTTTCTGTAGGATGTATGTGTCAGCTGGTGTATCGACTATGGCGCCTTGTTTGCAGTCATCTGCGAACTTTGTCAGCCACAACCCTCCCATGTTTGCTTTCACATCTGAGAAGTAAATGCCGAACAAGAGGGGTCCCAGGACAGAGCCCTGTGGGACACCACTTGTGACTAGCTTTGAGTCTGACATGGCTCCCGCAATTTTGACTTTATGGGTTCTGTTTTTTAGCCAGTTTGCAACCCATCTTGTGACATATGGATTTACATTTAAGCTGTTTAGCTTGTCTATGATGCCTGAGTGGGGTATTGTGTCGAAGGCTTTAGCCAAGTCCAGGTAGGCTGTATGGACTGCCTTGCCCTCATCAATGGCTCTAGTGACTGTTTCGAAAAAGTCAACCAGGTTCAAAAGGCAGGATCTGCCCTTTACAAAGCCGAACTGGGTGGGATCGAGTGTCTGTAGATCCTCAATGTCGTCGTTTATGAGTTCCATAATAATTCTTTCCATAGCTTTGCAGACCAGGTTGGTTAAGCTTATGGGGCGGTAGTTCCCAGGGTCTGTAGTGGAGCCTCCCTTGTGGAGTGGAACCACTGTTGCTGTACGCCAGTGTTCAGGTACATATCCTGTAGTAAGGCTAAGGTTAAATAGCATTTTTATATGCGGGTTTAGCTCCTCTTGGAGTTCACGTATCACGCAGCCAGGGATACCATCAGGTCCCATTGATGCTGTGTTTTTTGCTTTGCTGAGGGCAGTTCTCACCTGGACATCAGAGATGACAGGGAGGTTACATTCAGCTGGGATAAGTATTTCTTCTTTTGGAGGTGAGGGAGGGGAGAAATTTGCACTGAACCTGTCTGCCAGAATGTTGGCAATATCTGTGGGTTCGGTAAAGTTTTTGTCGTCGTGTACTAACTCTGAGCATATCTGAGGGTTTCCGTCCTGGTTTCTAACATAACTGAAGAATGACTTGTGGTTATCTTTAGTGTACTTGGCGATTTTTCTCTCAAAGTTGGCCTTGGATGTTTTTATGAGAGAACGTAGCTTTCTACTAGTGCTGATCAGAGATGCCTTCCCTTTATGGGATTTTGCTCTGTCTTGCAGTAGCTTCCTTCTTTTGTTATACAATTTGTTTATGGCTGGGGTCCACCAGACAGGATGCTTTCCTTTGGTGGAGAGGGTCTTGGTTTTATTTGGGATTGCACGATCCATGCATTCTTGATGTCCGTGAAAGAAAGCATTTGTGTAGGATTCAGCATTGTGGGATGTGGTTTCCATTGGCCCTGTGGGCTTAAATGATATTATCTCAGTCTTAAGAAGTGTAAAGTCGGCTTTTGAGAAGTTTCTCACTGTAGTCTTTTGTGCTGGGGGTGGAGGTGGTAAATGTATATCCAGGGTGATTAGTTTGTGGTCAGATCTCACCAGTGAGGGGAATACTTCTGGTGTGGAGCATTTTGTCCCCATGTTTGTGATGATCAGGTCTAGTATATTATCCCCCCTTGTGGGAGAGGTGACTAGCTGTTCCATTGCATTTGAGTTTATGAATTCCAGGAACCTTTGGGCTAGGGTGTTAGGGCTAGAATAGTGCACCCAGTCTATGTTAGGGTAGTTGAAGTCTCCCAATATGATGGTATTTGGTGAGACATTCATATCTTCCAATGTCTTCAGGAAGGCTGAGTGGGGTTCTTGAGATTGGGAGGGTGGTCTGTAACATGCAACCAGTTGTATAGCAGTTTTGCCTACGGTTAGCTCCACCTGGATGCTTTCCGATGCTTCTTCAGTTGCCACTAACCTGGAGGTGTGGGTATCTTTGATGAATATGGACACTCCCCCTCCCTTTGTGGTTCAGCCTGGGTTTTGGGGCCAAAAAGCATGATACAAGGTAAAGCCTGGTAGCACTGGGGTGCTCTCAGGAGCCTTGAACCAGGTCTCAGTTACTGCGCAGACATCGATGTTCTCCATACTGAGGAGTGCTTCGAGAGCCTGCATCTTGAGATTTAGACTTCTGGCGTTGAGCAGCATTACCCTTAATTTTTTTCCATTTTTGTTTTCTAAGGAGGTGGGTTCATCTTTTGAGCCTTGCCTAAAAAAGGCACTATGGGGGTGGCAAGAGCCTTAGCCAATATCTGGAAGCCCAGTGGTGACAGGTGCAAGCCGTCCCTTGCAAAGCAGCATGGCTTGTCCAGCATGTCATCCCAAGCAGACAGACATTGGATCCTCCTAGAATGACACCAGTAATTGAGCCAATTATTAAAGCTGATCATGTGTGTCAGACTGTTTGACCAGCCTAGAAGTGTGTGTCTGGTTAATATATACTTATATTCCACCTCATTTGGCTTTGCTGGCCACATTCTGGGGTCTGGCTATGTGATAGGATGAGTGAACAGATAAGGATGGGTTTCTCTTCACAACTTTGACCCAGGATTCTGTGACTGCACAAATGTCAGTAACTTCCAGGGTTAAGAATGCTTGCAATGAATGCAGTTTCATGTTTAGACTCCTAGCATTTAGCAGCATGACCTTTAATTTGCGTTTTGTTGAGTTTTATGTTGGTAGTATCGACCTCATGACTTTCCCTAAAAAAGGCACTATGAGGGTGGCAAGGGCCTTTGCCAGAAGCCTGAAGCCCAAGTGAGACAGATGCAGGCCATCTCTAGCAAAACAGCGTGGCCTGTCGATTATATGTTCCCAGGCTGTCAGGCACTGGATCCCCCTGGGATGATACCAGAAAGTAAGCTAATTGTTAATGTCAATCATTTTCTGTTTGTATTGAGGTATTTTTCTGGGTGACAGTAGAATGCTGCTTAACCCTAGGGACATACCTGCATGGGACACATATTCAACAAGCTCAATCATGTCTGTCTTTCTATAGTCCAGGAAGGTACATCTGAAGTCGTTCACACCAACATGGACTAGGACAGAGTCATAGCAGTACCTGTTGTGGAGAGACTTGAGTGCATGTGTGATATGGCAGATTCTAGCACCTGATAAACAAATAACCATGACTTTCTCCTTGTCCAGCCTGGTGAGAGGCACATATATGTGTCTCACAATGGAGTCTCCTATGAGTAATATGTTGGGTTTATGGTTAGACCTTAGTAGCTGTGAGACACTGGTGTGTGGACTATGGATGGTATGTGGTGTGGAAGTTTGTGGAGTTCTCATGTGTTTTTGCATCTGAGGTGTCCTTTGTTTGGGTTTGTATTTGTTGAGAACCTCCACATATGTGGGGGTGTGCTGTGCAGTTGTGGGTTGATGTTTACTGACTCCATACACTGCAGGGAACCTGTTACTGCATAATTTGTTCTCATGTGCACATTCTCCATTTGTCTGGCCAGTGGTTCCCCTTCCCCTTATATGTGTCTCTTTGTCCTTCTGTAGTCCAATCAGGTTGTCCATCACTGCTCCCTTACATCTGCTGTGGTCCTCAGATAGTTTGTGTTGCAATGTTATTATAAGGCTACCTGTTGGCCATAGCTGTCAAACCATTACAGACTGACATCTGGACAGGCATATGCCAGTCAGACACAGGCCCACACATGGAGGCAGAGTGTTAATATTGTTCTGCCAAACATAGACAGTTGGGAGACCAGTTTGGTATTAGCTTGATTTTTCTTATGGGATGACATCTGCTTCTCCACTGTCTGCCATTGATGTTTTCACAGAACAGCTATAAGAGGCATACTTGTGGTCCTGTGACACCCTGTCATTCCAGGGGTATGGATGTTGCCCAGTGACTTGTTGTCAGTAGTGACACAGTAAAGTGGCAGTCATTTATAACTTGGCAATACACTGACTTTCAAGAACCTGCTGTCCTAGTAGGCACTGTGTAGGTCACTCAGAGCTGTGTGCTCTCCATATGTGTGGGCCCTGTCCCTGAACTGTCCAGTTTTCCTACAGTAATGGATATCGACTTCTGGACAGTGTGTACAATTCCTACTGTAGTTGTAGCTGACATTCAAAATACTTGGCACAGAAAGTCTTGAAACATGGACCTTGTCAACCACAGTACTGTACTTAGACCACTAAGCCACAAAGTACAGTTTTGTACCTACCATAAATGTAGATGTCCGATAGGAATGCATCTGCAGTCCTTACAAATGGGTCCTCAGCCAACAGTAAGTGCTGCCTACTTCCTGACAGTATCAAGCATACATATACATAGCTCATTGACCCATGCATATTGTGGACATGCAACAAGTTATCAAGTTGATTGGGACAGCTCTGGAAATGTGTGCTCTGCTGCAATTACCCTACAAACATAAATGCGACTGCATTTCTATGGGAACACGGGTGTGTTGGGGGATGGGGGCATACCTCTCAACTGTACACATTTGCACTGACTGTCCAGATATTTGCTTTACATTTTGGTTCCATTTAGCATAGCATTGTGCTTGTCTTGGAGAATAGTAGCATGTCACTAAAGACCGAAGGTTAGAAAGTAATGACAGACATTTGAGTTTCAGACGTCTTACCCTTCAGAGATTAATGCAACTGCAAGACCTGCTGTGATATCACTGTGTAAGTTTGCAAGAGGAATATTTCATCATTGCCCCTATTTGTGGGCCTTTGCCACACATTTCTTTATGAGTTTGTACAGCTGACTTGCTGGGAGAGGCTGAGAGGTGTGTACGGGACTCCAACATTGACATCCATGCATGTGACCGATGACACCGCAGTTTGTTAGTCTCCCACATATACTGCAGTGAGTTTTATCTCCTAGGGGACTATTGCATATTCTGGGAAAGACAGTGTTTGGCAAACATTTTCTGTTGTCCCATATAGCTGTCAGTTGTCTGCTGCAATCCCTGTAGGCCACCCCATTCCCTTGCATACATGCAGTGATACCATAGATATGCTACCACAATGTACTACTCCATTCATTTGTTGTCAAGAAGAGTGACTTACCTTGTGCCTGCAGCAGTTCTGAGGACAGTGCTACAGGGCTGACTCTGTCGGATGCACGCAGTACACATCCTATACATGGTAAGGTACAGGTAGTGTGATGTGTGTGGCATCCTTTTTACTGTGTGTGTGTGTGTGTGTGTGTGTGTGTGAGTCGGAGAGAGGTGTCAAGTCCTTGGGTCCCTAGGGTGTCGGTGTATTTGCTATGCATTACCTCTTTGCCAATGCCAGAACATACTTGGCACCCCTACATCTGGCTACAAGGACATGCTCAGAGGGTTCCTCCTTCGAGTTCCCCTTTGCCTGTAGAGACCTTGACAATGATGGGGGGGTTGTGCCCCCCTTCCCTGTGATGTTCCTGCTGCAGCTGTTTCTGCAGGATCATATTGTGTAGCATGGCAGATACTATGAACATGTGTTCACATGTGGCTGGAGAGTACTGCAGAGCTCCACCAGATATGTCAAGGCAGCAGAACTTTGATTTGATCAGCCCAAACACACACTCTATGATGTTCCTAGTTTGTGAGTTTGCCTCATTATGGCATTCTTCAAGTGTGTGTGTGTGTGTCTGTGTGTGTGTGTGTGTGTGTGTGTGTGTGTGTGTGTGTGTGTGTGTGTGTGTGTGCGTGTGTGTGTGTGTGTGTGTGTGTGTGTGCATTTCTGATGGGTGTCATCATCCACAGTTCCAGTGCATAGCCAGCATACCACTAGATAGCTGTATGGGATGTCCCCCCTGGCAAATGCCTGGTACAGCTGTAATGCATACCAAATGTCAGACTTGTGATAACTGCCACGGCTGCCAGCACACACACTGATGATAATCCCCTGGGCATTGCACATGACCTAGCATTTGATGGAGTGATACCCCTTGCGGTTGACGTAGACTCTACCCTCTTCAACAGGTGGTGCTTTGATGTGGACATAGGTGCAGTCTATGGCACCCAGTACCTCTGGGTAGTTTTCTATATAGTGGAAGAGATGCATATTGCTGGTCCTCTCCTCAGGCATGTTTTAGCATGACATCCAGGAACTGGTGGAGTACCCTGGATGTGGATGCCTGTGAGACCACCATGATGTCCCCAGTAGGTCTTTAGAAAGTACCTGTAGCTAGTATTCCTAAGGCTACACATACCTTTGTTTCCGCTGGGATGGGTTCCCCTCTGTTGGCTCTGGGTCTTTGGTGAGGGCTGCAGAGCTCAGTGACTTGCTGAAGTATGTCCCTGTCCATCCCATAGCACTCTACTATCTCCAGCTCATATAGCCGGAGATAGTAGAGCACTACAGGGTGGACAGGGACATACTGTAGCGCTCTATTATCTCCAACTCATGTAGTCCCTGTAGTCCTGGGTCTGAACACTCTTCACCTCCTCAGTCTGGGCCAGTTGTCAGTTTTATCCTCATCACTGACCTCAGCCTGTAGCACATAGAGATGTAGCAAAGCAGCAGCCCCAATCATTTTGTCAGTTAAAATTCCCAAGTGTGTACTCCAATGGTGCAGAGTATGTGGGAAAAATCAGATTGAAGGGTGTTTTCATACTTTACACTGGTATGCTGCAGATGCAGCCTGTGTGATTGGCTGACTATGATACATTCCACTTGTCAGCTACATTACTGAGTGGTTTTAATGGGCCACTGTGAATGCACAGAATTTGCATAAATACTATAAATTATATTTTTGCTAAACTTTCACAAACAAATTCTGATATCTTGGAAACTGTACAACCTAGACATATATTGTTAGATCATTTTTGATAACCAGACATAAGCTTCCACATGATAACAAGAACTTCCTCCATGAGTACATGTTTACGGAGATATTTACAGAACTATGAAAACATGTGCTTAATCGTTTAATTATGCAATATAAATAACTCTGAATAAAAAAAGATGTGCAAAGTACAGTGCAAATATCACTGGCTGTTTTCTTCAACATCTGTTTTAGCTGAAGTCATGTTTTTAAGTCTCTTGGTTACTGAAGCATTACATATATATGGAAATATTGTTTATTTTAATAATCACTAACAACTAGCAATATCTCAAGTATAGTGTGAAATAAATGGACATTAACAATGAATTTCCCTGTCTCCCACAATGGCGTATCACACATCACCCCTCAATAACATCCAGGGCTGTCAGTTATAAAATTATAAACATAAATATAAAAATATAAATAATAAGTGACAAACAATGATTAATTTCTCCACTGTAGCACATCCTATATTAAGAATCAAGTGTCATTTGGGTAATAACGCTATACAAATACTGTGCATTATTAGCTAGTAAGTTGCTTAGTTAAAAAAGCCAGACCCAAAAAGAAGTACGGAAACTGTAAGAAGCTATGGGTGTGAGCTGGAAATATTCAAGAACGGCATTTTAGGCTTGAATGAGATATATTACAATCTGTTGTACTGCACTGCAAAATGTACCCAGACTAAAAGAGATATGGCCATCTGTATTTTTTCTTCAGTGGCAGTATGTTTCTTCTTCATAATGGTATGGCATACTACAGTCAATGGCTTTACCGTGTACAAGTGTTTTAGCAGTCAGTTCTTAAACTGAAACATTCTCCATTGCTGTCAGCAGTCTGTTTTATGGCACCTCATTTCAGATAACAATAAAGTGCACAATAAGCAGAAAACCACACATGATGCAACAATATATAACCTTTTTATGGAAATGAGCTTCATTGCAAAGATTGGCAAGCATTACAGACAGATTCTGGCATGCTACGTTTGCATTGAATCATTGGGAAAACAGAATATGCAAAGCATAATGGCATGAACAGTTAACTTTAACCATAAAAATATGTTTCTGAAAACCTCAGTGCTAAACCAGCCTTTCCTGACCATCAGGTATGTGCTTATGACTATGAGAACTTATTTCTTGGTTGTCATTCTAGCTAATAACCTAAGCAAGAAAAGGAAAACAGCTCTTATGTTAATGCTGCCTTTATACCAGCAAGCAGCTGTAAGTATTCATGCTAATGCTGCCTTTATACCAGCAAGCAGCTGTAAGTATTCATTTAAGATGCATCAGAAAATTGGGCTTCATCAATGGCTAGGAACCACTTCAGAATTTCCATCACTATTTTAGAATTTAATGCATGTATTCTATGAGGTACTCGCTATGGGCACTGTGCTTTGAAGACCTGGAAACATATTGAGGTATAACTTGTTTAAACCACAATGAGTTAATATTAATGTGAATGAGGTTTGTGCGCACATCATAAACTGATGTGCCAGTCTGCCTCTATTGGAAAATAGGACTGTTACTTTGAGGAAAATAATACTGTTTTATCATTAACAATCTCTCTGGTTACAATAATATATGATGCAAAAACTGTTCATCTTGTACTTTTTTAATCCATGCAGAAATTTTTACAGTATTTTAAAAATATTTTTCAAAAACATTACAATAAACTTGCACATGTATTTCACTGATACAATACCTTGACCACACATTCAGAAATTTCTACTCTAAGCTCTTTCTCATATTGCAAAGACATAGCATTGTTTTTAAAAATATTGAAATAATTTATAAGGGCATTTTAACTTATAAATGTGCATTTATAAAAAAGAACTCTAATAACCTTTAATGTATTCATGACATTGGTATCAACACTCAGCACTAACTACAACAGCTAGACATATTCAGTCTTGCTTTTCTCTGATTTAGCAACACTTTGCTGCCACAAAGCAGGACCCACACAAGACTAAAGTAACCAAAACTACCTTTCTTCTTACTGCAGAAAAACCACAAGGATATATTGCAGTTTCATATAGCTCCTTCTCGTACCTTCTCTCAGTCACACTGCAGTCTACTTGTCTTCCTAGACTAAAGGACTTTCCCACTTGTAGCTGTTCCCTGCTGTGGGGGAAGAATTTGTGAGGTGCAGTTCAGGTATTCATTGGAGGATAACACACTGGATCATCTGAGTCTGAAGTAGTGTCACATGATTGGCATATATTTTATATTATAGAAAACTGTCTCTGTCAATGTCAATGTATTTATACTCTGCAGTGCAATTTTAAAAAGTCATTCAAAGAGCCTACAATAACTTCCATCTAATTCCCCCCACCCCCATCTCCACCTCAACTGGGCCTACACTGTTATCTGGGATAGCTAGTGTGCACTCTGACCCTGTACATATATTAGATCTTGTTATCTTCGTACATTGTAAGCTCTGTACCATTTACATTTTTTATACATTTTTTACATATCTTTGTTGTTATGAAGAACCTTTACATTATAGTTTGTTAATGTGCTACTTCACTACTTTTCTAACCCTGCTTATTAGAGATAAATTAGTGTTATAATAAAATTATGTCATTTAAATTTTCCCTAAAATGTGCTGGAGTGTACAGAGAAGAAACCTCAGTTTTGTACTCAAAATAGTGCCATCTCCCACCCCAACTCCTATTTGACTAATATATACATCTCTCTAAATGTTGTTCCCTACATATTTAATAATGATTGCCTCATTTTCAACAATAACTTGTTTTTAGATGAGCAATCTTTGGTTGAGTAGCCCTATCTATATAAGTTATACACAGAATCCTGCAGTAAATAGTTTCTATCTGCTTTCTTGATAAATTTTCATGCTACAATATATAGTCTTCCTTGCAGTCAAAAGGAGATAGAAAGGACAAAAATACCCATGGCTCAGGCCAGACTTATAAAAGAGGTAAAAGAGCCAGGATAGCAACCAGTTCTGCAAAGGAGACTTTCATAAGAAATAGGAAGCACAAGCTAGCAAACCTTAATGCTTCTGGAAAGAAATAAAGGAACTTGCAGAAATATAGTAGAATTCCTAGAATTGTCTTCCACACAAGCAGCCAAACAAAACTAAAATTTCATTAATAACCATAGGCACTTTCTTCCACACAGGCAAACAAACAAAACCAACATTTCATTCAGTTCTTAATAATTCCTCACAGCCCTCTCAATCATCATCATCTTCCCAACTTTGCACACAAGCGGACTGCATCCGAGCATCCTACTTCAGGCAGATTTCTGAAAAACAAGTTTAAAAAGCCCTATTGAGCATCACTGAGAAAGGCAGGGCATTCGCCTTTAAGTTGCATCCAGCATTTCTTAAATTGATAGCTGCTCATATTGCAAACCCCCTTTGATACACATACAACTTGTAAATTACTTTAAGGTCTTCCCTACCCCAGTTCAAGCATGCAGTTATAATCCCTTTTCCTAACAAACACATTGCAAAAGAGTACAGAGATTTCAGACCAACAACCAACGTTAGCTGACTGACAAAAATCTTTGGAAAAAAATTATAACAAAGTCCTAGACCTTATTAACAAATATGGGCATCTATGTTATGCCAAATATAGTTTGACTGTCATATATACAGCAACCCACCATGTCAATAATATGGATGAATCAAGATTAATGGGTGAATAAGCATGACCACAGCATTCAAAACCATTAACCATAATCTCCTACTTATAAACAGGTTCAGCTTTGGAACCCAAGCAATATTATGGTTCAAATTCACCTTCAAAACAAATCATTTCAGGTCTGCTCAAAGAATGTTTTCTTTCAAACCAAAGCTCTCTCAGCACAGGAGTTTCCCAGGCTTAGATTCTGAGTCCATTTTTTTTCTCACATTTCATCAATAATCATTGATGAAATCTGCCCTTTAACAATCCCGGTCTTCTTGGGAATCTTTTGAGGTGTTCCAAAGATCATGATGCTAGATTTAAATGTGTTGATAACTGACTTGTTTTAGCCCCAATTGCAAATTTAACTGACACTGTTTATTGTTTTTCAATAGAAACACGCTGTTTCAAAGAAAGCGATCTCACCAGTCAACTCCACAATCTGAATATTATAATTTATGCTAATAACTTCCTCATACATTTTTTTCAAAATGTTTTTATACATTTTACAACATAATAACATAGCAGTATAATAACAAGAAAAAACAAATAAACTATATACAATGTCTATAACAACTAAAAAAGCAATATACATAAGAGAACACTTAATATTTCTCTAACAGATTAGACAATTTTGTCCAAGCAATTAAATGTTGAGTTGTGTTGTTGGTCCTTGCTTTTATAGTAGCAATCTCATTCTTACAAATGTATTTCACAAGATGAATAAACTAAACTTTAAAGACAGGAGTAGATTGGGCATTCCAATTTTTAGTACAATTTTCCTTGCTATAGAGAGGATAGACCATAGTAAAAATGTTTGTTTTTTAGGAATGACTTCAGGAACAGGGACATTGAAAAGGATAAGGGAGTCAGAAATTATACAGTTGTCATTCCATAGAGCTTTGCAAGGATATTTAAAGTCTAACCAAAATGGGGAAATTATTTTGCAATTAACAACCATATGTATCCAGTCAGCATCAGGGTGTCCACATCTCCAGCATTTCATTTAATCTTTTTTGTACATTATTGCTAGTCTGTGTGTGGTATAATAACATCTTTGTGAAAATTTCCATGCGTATACACGTCAGAACAGGAAAGATGTGGATTCCTTCACTGACTGTAAGCAAAAGTCTTTTTCTTTTTCTGAGAATACTTGTCTATTAACTTCACTTGAATAATTCCAAAAAGAAACATCTGTTTTGCTGAAATCATTTCTGAGAATTTTATAATTTTCTGAAGTGTTCTTGTGTGAGCTATTAATGATTGTTGAGATAAAGTCCAAGATTTTTAAGTTACTCTTATTGTATGCCTCTAATGAGGGTATGAGCTTAGTATGTATAAAATCCTTACAAGTTTGGATGTCCAGCCAATTGCAATTCTGCAAACTATATCTGCTGATCAAATAGTCTGTAGAACTTATTTTATTAGCCGAGAGAAATGGATTCCAATATAATAGGTCACCCTTCTTAAATTCTAACATTTTCTAAGTATCAAACAATATCAAACATTCATTTGTGTAAGCAATAGGAAACAAACTTATTAATAAATTCTTAATTTATTAGAAAACTTAAGCTTTTTAAACAACAGCAATATTTGGTTTAAAAGAGGTGTGAGAACAAGTCTTGACCTTTTGCTTTGAATGTATATATTTTTAAAATCCATATAAAGATGTTTGCATGTATTTGAGTAGATGGTTCAAGCAATGGCCTATTACTATTAAGAAGTAAGGTTTCATGTACTAAGCTCCAATATGATGTATAAGAAGTATTATTCCAAAGCAACACTATGTTAATAAATCCAGAATTTAAATAAAAATCAATATTTGGAAACCCTATTCCTCCTTCATCCCAGCTTGTGGTGTGCCAGAGAAAAGAACTTCTTGTTTTTTTGTGATACCAAAGGAAGTTGAGTAATAAGTTATTAATTTTCTGTTTAAGTTCGACAGGTGGGGGAATTAGTAGAGCTTGGCCAATGAATACAATTTTAGGTAACAGTATCCTTTTGATTAAAGTTAGTCTGTCTTCAAATGTGGAGAAGAGTCTGTTCCAACTGTCAATTAGACTAGTAGTTGAGTTTATAAGTTGTTGGCAATTAGATGCAAGTGATTTTTTATAATTAGATTCAATAATGATACCTAGAGATTTAGTATGCATGCCCTCCCAGTTTATGTCTCTTTTTCATCTAAGTTTCATAGTAATATTTTTATTCACTAGAAGTGCCTGAGTTTTGCTGTGACTGAATTTTAGACCAGAGAATTTTCAATATCATTAGAAGTTATTAGTAGGTCATCAGCAAACAGTTGTATCTTGGGGGATAATTTGTTTGTCACTTTATATCCTTTAACGCTGTCATTACTTCTAACATAATTTGCAAGAGGCTCAATAGCCAGGGCAAATAGTACTAGGGAGAGGGGGCACCCCTGTTTAGTACCCCTTAATATTTTGACTGAGATAGATAGAAAAGATCCAATCTTTATATAGGCTATAGACTTTTCATATAGTTTTTTTAATTAATCCTATAAAGTTTGGGGAGAAATCATATTTTTCAGAGCTTTAAACAGATATGACCAACTTAGGGAGTCAAAAGTTTATCTATATCAAGGCTTAAAATCGAAAGCTCATTTTTTTCTTGTTTGCTACGTCTATAAGGACAGTAACCTAATTACATTGTTTTGCACCTTTCTGTTTTTGATAAACCCGGCTTGTCTTCAGGAATTAATGCTGAAAGAAAAGTATTTAATCTGTCTGCTAAGACAGACATGAATATCTTGTAATCAATGTTAAGCAAAGAAATTGGCCTGTATAATGTGCAAAGGTTGGGCTCTTTATTTGGTTTTAAGATGCGATAGATGATAGAATATTTCCATGAGGGAGGGATGTTTGCTGTAGTTTTAACTTTTTGGACTGCATTAAGTAAGATTTTCAAGATGTTATCAGGTAAGAGTTTGTAAAACTCTGGAATTAGACCATCCAACCCTGGTGCCTTCTTTGTCTTAAGATTTTTTATTTGTTCCTTTAATTCTTTAAAGGAAAAGGGTTTGCCTGTGTTATTAATATTGTGTTTGGATAGCTTCTTTTGAATATTATTAGCAAGAAAGTTGTCCATACTTTTATCAGTTGTAGATGAGTTATTATCATTAATATTCTTGTAATGGTTTTTAAAACATAATAAGATATTTT
Organism: Protopterus annectens; assembly: GCF_019279795.1. NCBI lineage: Eukaryota > Metazoa > Chordata > Ceratodontiformes > Protopteridae > Protopterus > Protopterus annectens. The sequence continues at coordinate 1,581,331,039 of NC_056744.1, read as the reverse complement.
AATCTGTAACTTTGATAGCCTGGTTATTTCTAATGTATATTATTTCTTTTATATGACTTTTTTCATTTAAATATTTAGATCTAATCACAATCCTGTGCATACTCTTGGGATTAATTGAGTAGGATTGTAATTTGATTTTTTCCAGATTTATTGATATTTTATGCTGCATGATATCCTGATATTCCGTGTTCAGTTTACATATGTCAGCTAATACAGATTTGTCATTTGCTGTAAGTTTTAGTTCATCAATTTCTTTTTTTATGTCTACCAGTTTTTATCCCACTTTTTTCTTTTATTTATATACCAGATTTTGACTTTACCATGTAAGACTACCTTTAAAGTGTCCAAAAGGATAATATCTGAAACCTCTCTATTATTATTGGCATCTAGGTAGACCTTTGTTTCATCTAGAAACCATTCTTTAAATCCTTGTACTGTTACTAGATAAGCAGGTCGTCTTTGGCAGAAGTTTAAGGGGTCAGTATTAAGTGTTACATTGAAGGAGATAGCATTGTGGTCAGACATAGGGCATGATGTCAGCATTACATTATCAGTTTTGGCCAGTAAAGAACTGGTTACAAAGACTTTGTCTATGTTGGTCTGTGTACTAAATCTGTAAGAATAGCGAGAACACTTCAGGGAGGATAATACTTTTATATCGTCAATGTCAATTAGGTTTCTGTCTTTTATGTAGTTGTTCAAGTGCTTGGCAACAGGGCACATCTTGAAGGGCTTAGAGCTTCTGGTATCTGTGGAAGACAATATACAATTAAAATCACCTGCTAATAGTAACTCACCTTTAGACTTCAATGTTATAGTATCTAAATGTTTTATCACAGTTTTAGACCCAGTACCCGGTATACAGTAGGTGTTTACAAAAGAGTAAATCTTTTTATCTAGTTTTAGTATGACTAAAGCAAGCATACCATCATTGCTTGAGTACGAGTCAATTATTTCTGGAATTCTCATTGATTTTCTGGGTAAAATTAGTACACCTCTTCTATTGTGGTTGTAGTTTGAACTTACCAAACTCTTATAATCCTTAAAGGTTAATTTGTTTAGATCTTCCGTTAATAAGTGGGATTCCTGAATGAATGCAAAATCTGCTTTATGTAGCATTAAATATTTGTTGACACTACTCCTTTTCATGGAGTGGTTCAACCCACTGACATTAATAGATAGAATGTTAAATATTACCATTTGATGGAGACTTCTATTATAAGTAAAATACAAAAGTGCTTTCCTTGATTCATTATGACAAATACATTTTTAAACTGTTATAGACAATGTAAAACTCTAAATTTGGAAATAAAACTGTATATTTTAATAACCTTCTGCATGGATAACGTATACCCAGGATTATTATAGCTCTCATAGAAGCCACAAACTAACCCTCTCATAACATCTAGTGGAAATTCCTATCTACTGCAGGTTAAAAGCAAGCAGAAGGGAAGCTGCATGTGCATTAAAAACATACAAAAGGAAACTTTCAATTTAAAATACTATGTATGCATGAACTAAGAACATGAAGCTGTATACAATTTCTTAAAATTATTTTTATCTAAACAGACTAAGATAAATTGATTAATTCTAATAATTATGTTTTGCCATGAGTAAATACATTACTGTAATGTCATTAAAGCAGACAGGAAAAATGATGCATTTAAAACTGTCACTGTTAGAAACATATGTGCAATTCTTATTTAAATATAAATGCAATTCAGATTAAATAAATCACTGTTTAAAGTAAAACATATGCTTATAAGACTTTTTAGATAAAAAAAATAATTCCTAAATGAATGACAACACAGTTCAAATGATCATGCTCTAATCTGTTGTTGTTAGTGTTCAGTGAAGAGAAACAGGTTCAGAGATCATGTCCACTTCCTGAAAGACAGCACAGATTGTTTCTCATAAATCTGTGGGCTAATTGAAGCCTTTAGAAGCTTGAGTTTATCACAAAATTTGTCCAAATTTCATCAAAAAAGTAAGTAGGCTGGAATTTTCTAGTGAAGTGAAGCTTTTAGCATAACTTGTAAAATGATGAATATTTAAAATAAAGGTTCCAAATTACCAACCATACACAGCTATAAGATATATTAGCTAAATGGACCACATTGCAGAAGTTCAGATAAGTAGTAAATATATATATAATAAAATGTCACCATTTTTTTTTAATTACTTAACAGTAACACAGTAAGCATTTCTCTCTCCTGCAGTGATTAAATACTGACACTAGGACTAAAACAGAAAGGGAAGGCCCATTCATGAAGAAATAAGTATAGGATATAAAAGAAATGTATATAAATATATGAAATGAGTAAGTGATTTTATACCATTTCACTAATGCTATGGCATGTATATAAAGAGATAAAAGTACAAAATAGTAATTTGCAGTTGGATAAGATTTTAATTTACTTGAATTTTGAGTAATATATATATTATTTACAAAGTTAGCATTGTTGTGGGAAAGATAATAGGAGAGAAAAAAAATATATTACCTTCTGTTTATGAATCCACATTATTTAGAAGGAAGAAAACAAAAACTTGCATGAAATGAAATGTTATGCATAATCATTTGTCTCTGGGTTTTTTTTCTTTAATAGTCCACTCATTTTTTGAAGCTTGTCTTTTTAAGTTCATTAATGAATCCATGGGTTCAGGTAGACTTAGAAGGTTCTCCTTTGAACAAGTGTGGACGCTTCTTCATGAGATTCAAATGTTTTCTTTCCTTCTGGTAAGGATAATCTTATTCTTGTTGGGAATATGAGTTGTGCTTTGATTCCTCCCTTTTTTAATGATTTTATTAGAGGGACACATGCTCTTCTTTTGGACATTACAAAGGGTGAAAAGTCGTTGTCAAACCTGATAGTTTGGACACCAATTTTAATGGAGCAAAGGACCAGGCAGTTCTTAAGACAAGGTCTTTGTCTTAAGTGGAGATAAAATTTACAATAATAGATCTTGGACAGCTGTTTTTACTGGATACAGAAGTTGTAGTTAAAGACCTGTGTGTCCTTTCTATCCCAAAGGATAGTGCTTCAGGTAGGTTTAGGATTTTAGGAATCCAAGAAGTCAGGAAATTAATCATATTGTCCCCTCCATAACCTCCATATACTTGATATTAGCAAGAAACATCTATAGATCCAGCTGTAAGTATAAGACAGTGTCAGTTATATTTACAACTGGGCCTAAAATAACAAGACAGTTATCAACACCTTAAGATCTAGCATCATGATTTTTGGAACACCTCAAAGGATTCACAAGAAGACCAGTATTGGTGTTAAAAGGCAAAAAAGGAAGTAACCTTCCAGTTCTGACTGAAAAAAAAGATACCATGGCCTCACTTTGACTCATCAATATCCTTCTCTAAACACACAGGTGTTTTATAAACAAAGCACTATCGCATCTAAAACTGTGCTATAAGGAATATTTTAATTCCAAAAACTGAATATAGTCTTATATTAATAACTTTCCAGTCAAACACAAATCAGAAAAAGACAAAACAGCAATTAACAAAATCTGCAGATTTGTATTACTAGTTGATGAGAGAATCCATTATTGCTTACTTTTATCTAAAGTAAAATGGCTACCATTAAAGGAAAAAGCAACTTGTTACAGATTACAGTATGAAAGAGTACATTACGGTGGTTTGGGCACATGTGCATGAAAGCAGAAGGCAATTTGGTGAAGAAGAACAGGAAGAAGGCAGGGAGAAATGAGGACATCAAGCAAAGAGATGGATGGCTTTTGTGAGAAAAATTTGTAACAGTCAGGTACGAGTGTCAATAAAGCTAAGAGAGTAGCATTTAATCAAGAAGGTGGCAACAACTGATGCAATGTACCACCCTATCCCTATGTTGAAAATGGGTTTACTATGAAACTCTTGCAACACACTTGTGTGAGTCATCACTTACCTGACTGAGAATGTCGTAAAATCCAAATGCCGAACCTTCACATAACCAAAAGTGATAATTTAGGAAAGTCAACAACTCAGGAATGTTGACTTTACTGAAACTACCTAGACTTCTGATTATGTCCTACAAATGTTTTGCGGGGGGCAAGCCCCCCTGCACCCTCCACACCCCCTGCTACTTATATATACTAACTCCAAGATTGCACTACAGTGAGGGAAAGGTTAAATTTGCTGATCCTCACTATAGTACAATCTCAATTCAAAATGGCAAATCCACAGGAGGGAATGCACACTAGCATTTGCTCTTTTGGATTCAGACATTTAAAAAATTGATGTTACAGCTCCATGGAAGACTGCCCTTCAACCTTCCATGGCCATGTAACTGTTTTACAACATTTTGATGGCAAACCTTGAAAATGTGCAAAAGAGGGGGTTGATGAAGTCAAATGAAAAAGCAATCCTTCTACAGTCCTCCCAGATCTTTAATATTATCATGTTGGGCCATTGCCCTCCATTAAAATCCAAGTTGAACTTGGACACCGCAACTATGCACTGAGGGATATAAATGAGGACATACTTTCTGTACTTAGAACCAGATTTAAGATGGCTTTGGGCAAAAGGGCATTTGCAAAGCTTGCACTTGCCATTTGGACCCAATTATCAACAGAAATGAGTTAATAAGATACTTTACACATGTTCCAAGGCAAGATGAAAGAGTTCCTTCTTAAGGAATGTGCCTGGCCTGCTATAAAGAAAAAGATTAAGCACACAATTGTAATACCTTCAAGTGCATTGCCACAATATTGATACTGTATACAATATTCATGCTGCACTTACTTTACCTTCATGTCCATGAATATTTTTATACTGGGAACTATAAAACATAAAGCATTTACCATTATACCATAAATCCACTTTTGAATGAAGATGTCACTGCCAACTGACTATAAAATCTGTTATTGTCTTTATTTGCATGTAAATATTTATCTGCATAAAACATTTGGTGTAAATCTGCATTTTACTTAATTTCTCTATCTGGATTGTAAATAATTTGCTTTCCTAACCAGTATAATATCTTTGAATATTTGATGTACTAAAATTCACCATATGGCCCAGGGTCATGGCTAAAAAGGGTCTGGTGAACAGTTCCCCAACCGGTTATCAAATGGCAATAAATAAAAAAGTAAATGTTCTAGAGAGATGCAAATACTAAGATTGTACTAATTTGAGTAAGTACATGTTTTAGGCGGTGTTCCAAAGACCAAATTACAACCATAACATCTACAAACAAATGCAATCTGAGTGTCATACTGCTCAACGCTAGAAGTCTAAATCTCAAAATGGACTCACTTGAAGCACTCCTTAAAATGGAGAACATCGACATTTGTGCCGTAACAGAGACCTGGTTCAAGGCAGCAGAAAGCACCCCTGCACTACCAGGCTATAATTCATTCCACACCTTTCAGCCCCAGAACTTGGACCAAAGCTCCAAAGGTGGTGGCCTTAACCATATTCATAAAGGATGCACACGCCTCCAGACATGTAGCCCAACATAACTCATCTGAGATACTTCAGGTGCAGCTAACATTGGGTAAGACAGTGATTCAGGTCGTAGCCTGCTATAGGTCCCCAACCATGTCCCAAGACTCGCACTCCACATTCCTAAGCACCTTGGAGAATATTAGGGTCCAACATAACACTGCCAGTATGACAGTGTTAGGGTCCAACCTAACACTCTCATACTGGGTGACTTCAACTACCCCTCCATTAACTGGGAAAACTACTCAGGTACCAATACAATTGCCCAACATTTCCTGGAAATCATTAATTCCAATACCATGGAGCAGCTCGTTCTGATCCCCACTAGAGGTAGCAACATCCTTGACCTGGTTATTACTAACATGGGCAACTGTTACTCTACACCAAAAGTCATCTCCTCCCTGGTTAGATCTGACCACAAACTAATCACTTTGGAAATGCACATCCCTCCCCACCCCCCACCCCACCCCCCACAAAGGTAGCCACCATGAAAAGTTTCTGCAAAGCTAACTATGGGCTCCTAAAACAGAGGTGGCTAATTTCATGGCACAAATGCAAATGGAGATCAGTTGCATGACCGCTGAATCATACACCAATGCACTGTACAAACACGTACACAAATGCATGGATCTCGCCATACCCAACAGAACCAAGACTCTCTCCTCCAAAAAAAGGAGGGCAATCTGGTGGTTCCCTGCCATAAACAAACTCTACAACAGAAGGAGGAAACTGATGCAGAATAAGGTGAAGTTCCAAGTCTGGAAAAAACTCCCTTCTTAGCTTCAACAAAAAGTTGAGATCCCTCATCAAATCCTCTAAAGCTAGCTATGAAAACAGAATTGCAGCAGATAGTAAAGAAAACCACAAGGCCTTCTATAGTTGTATGTAAAGAATCACCATGGCAATACCCAGATTTGCTCTGAGCTACTGCACAATGGTACCTCCTATATCGAGCCAACAGATATTGCCATTATACTGGCCGACAGATTCAGTGCCAACTTTACCCCCCCCCCCCACCAAGGGACCAGTCACAATACCAGCAGATTGTCAGGCACCCAGTATTACTGCTGCACAGGTTAAAACAGCACTGTCCAAGGTCAAGAATACAGCTTCTATGGGGCTAACAATATCCCTGGCTGTGTTCTACATGAACTACAGAGTGAACTGGCACCTCACCTGTGTGACCTGTTCAATCACAGTCTCACCTCTGGCTTTGTCCCTACCAAATGGCGGACTGCTACAGTCATCCCTCTCCACAAAGAAGGAGCAACTACAGACCCAGGGAACTATCGCCCCATTGGCCTGATGAGTCTGATATGCAAAGCTATGGAACACATCATCATTGACCTAATAAACAAGGATATAGGAAATCTCCAAACTCTGGATCCCACACAGTTTGGTTTTGTGAAGGGTAGATCATGTCTTCTCAACTTGGTCGACTTCTTTGAGTCAGTCAACAGAGCTGTGGATGAAGGCAAGGTGGTTCATACAGCCTACCTTGATCAGGCCAAGGCCTTTGATACCAGTCCCCACTCAGGAATCATAGAAAAACTCACTAAGCTAGGCATCAACCCCTGTATCACTTGGTTGGTTGCAAACTGGCTCACAGGTACGACCCACAGTGTGAAAGTAGCTGACTCCAAGTCAGACTGCTGACTAGTCATGAGTGGAGTCCCACAGGGTTCGGTCCTGGGTTCTCTCCTGTTTGGTATCTACTTCTTTGAAGTCCAGGCTGACACAAAGGGACTCTGGCTGACAAAGTTCGCAGATGATTGCAAGTTGGGAGCTATTATTAACTCCCCGAGTGATGGTGACATCCTACAGAAAGGCCTCACTGAGACCGACTGGTGTCAGAACCATGGTCTTAAGCTCAATGCCAAAAAATGTGTCATTACCCCTTTGGGAAAAACCCGGTTCCCATGAATTACCACATCTATAGTAGCCCACTGAACACAGAAGGCATTATAAGAGACCTGGGAACACAGGTTGACAGCAACCTCTCTTTTGACCACCACACTGCCACTGTTGTCAGAAAGTCCTTCTATGTGGCACATCTCATTACTAAAGATTTTGCATCCAGGAAGAAAAAGGACATTGTCTCCCTCTACTCTTCCTTCATTAGGCCAATCATTGAGTACAATGCCCCATTTGGCATGTACCTCACTAAACACCTGCAACAACCGGAGAGGCCGCAAAATTACCTCACAAAGAGGATCCTAGGCTTTAAACATTTGTTCTATATGGACAGACTAAAAAAAACTCCAACTATTCTCTGTCTCATCTCACCTACTTAGAGGCTATCTCTGCTTGACTTACAAAGCCATGTCTGACCCAGCTCTGTTAGAAATGCTACGTCTAAAGAAATCCCAATCCCTCCACACCACATGCCCCAGAGACCTCAACCTCATTACCACAATCAACAGAACATGCTGGAGGGACAGGTTCATAACCCAGTGACTGCCCATGCTATGGAATAGACTTCCCATACATGTCAAGCAGAGTATCTCACTACCCCTCTTCAAGAGAAATCTTGATGAGTGGACGGAAAAAAGGAAATTCACCCCAGGGATCACTCCAGTGGCTTTACTCGACCGAGACACTGTGAACTAAGGTCGGGTGGCATAATGCCAGGATAATCCTATGGGCTAGGCTTGTAAAGGCCCCAGGGCCATTAGCCTAGTACACACCTATGAACCTATGAACATAAGCAGAGAATGCATGGTGGCACCCTTGCCTTGGTGTGTTTTTTATATACATTAGCTCAGGCATTAAGAGCTCATTTAACCCTCCTCAAAATCTTTGACTGTGTTTGTCATTTAACGAGCATCCAAAAGAAAAAAGAAAAAAAAGAAAAAAAGTACAACTAGTCTTTATTTAGTAATGTTCCTTCTAATGTTGATGATACAAAGTTACAGATGTTCATAAGGAGTCAGGTTGTTGGAAAAGATTGGGTCTGTTATTCAAATAGCAAATTTTAATGTGATTGTTGTAACAGCCTATCTTTACCCAGGCCAGTTATCAATGAGCCTCAATCTTCCACCACCGACACTGGTGAGAGACGGTCACTAAAAATAGGAATGGATTTACACAATATTTTAAGATGAAGTTCTCTGCATCAAACACAATTTCCCCTAAGGGTACACAGGTAATATGCTTCAGACCTGGGACTGGGCTATCTATCTCTCCAGATCCCAAACAAGACTCATTTTGGAGCACTGTTTCCCATTTCCAAGTAGCTGACACACCTGCACCTGGGTATTTGATTTTCACACAGACACACACACACACACACACACACACACACACACACACACACACACACACACACACACAATCCTTGGCTGGCACAGACTATAAGGTAACATCACTGCCAACAGTCAACCACTCTCAGGCTTACAAGGGTATCCAATTATACTGAGTAAAATCAATACTAACAAAAAAAGCTTTTTGGCATGGTCAAGGTGTCACTAAAATAAGCACAAGTACTCTCAAGCTGTTAAAAGTATTCTCTAAAAGAGCATCCACAATGAACAGTATAAAAGTATTTAATAAAAATAAAGTAGAAAAAATGAGAATACTATATATCTAAACACAAGAGTTTCAATCACAGGAAAAATAAAAATAACACAATTGGACATATTCAAACAGATGCAGAAAAACAATACTCAGCTAATCTCACTGTGTTTCCTGACTGTCTAAAGAAAAACTGTTCCCTAGCTAACTTAATTAATACAGCAAGACAAGATTTTATGCTTAGATGCTTACTTCCACAAGGCAAGATCATGAGCTTCTAACAGTCTGAGCAGTAAAAGAAACTCACCACTGAGCGAAGCAACCTTGGATGAAAAGAGCTGTATACAAGAGAACAAAAACCAAGGATGCAATGTTATTGAAGTCTGAAGAAGTCTGAAGAAGCATCATAGGATGTGAAAGCGCTTACTATTTTATTCTGTTCCTGTCAATAAAAAGTGGAATATATCGTTGGCTGTTGTCGTTTTGGATTTGTCTGCTGATAATTTTTGGATTTCTACATAGCTGTTGGTGCATCTTTGGTTTTTGTTCTCTTCTAACAGTCTGAACTAAACAACTGAACTCAATCAAATGACTATGATAACTGTCCTAGATCTTTATATCAGGTTCCAAAGAAAACAAAACCAAACAAGCTGTTGTATGAGTTCCATCTTCTCAGTGCTGGTTATGGAATGACATCACATTTGATCACCTGACTCTCGTACAATATACACTCAGAGTTTGCTAAGATCTGTTGCAGCATTTGAAAATTATAGAACAATTTCAAAAACTTCTACGCTTCCCTTCCAGAATTCTTTGTTTAAAAATATACATTTAATCAGTTATGAGAACACTGTTGATACATTTTTAACACAATCATCTGTACAAGTTAGTGTGATAGTCAAATGACACAAAATTATTTGCAAAACTCTGGCTAACTATGCTGGCATATGCTACACATGCACTGCCTATTATTCCCTGGCACAGATGGCAACACCCCACATTGTCACTATTATACTTAATTAACAGTATATATATATATATATATATATATATACACTGATCTGCAAACCTAAGAAAATATAAAATACCCATGTTCCTTATAAGCTGAGTATCATAAACTCTACAACTTGTGAAATTCACATGCCCATTTTAGTCTATTTGTGGTACCTGTTTTTTAAGGCTATATGACAAAACTATGCAACACACTACAAAAAAAGTTTTTGTAAAAGATAATGTAGACATTCAGCTATAACCATAAACAATTTGCATTTTTACAAGATAACAGCTGGCAGATATAGTTTCCCTATTCTAACAATTGCTTTTTTAGCAGACAATAGAATTAAACTTGGCCTTACCATGAATGCGCAAAATGGGAAAACTGGAAAAAGGGGTTGTGGATGAAGGATGGATTACCATGTCCCCTGCAATTCAGATCCTGTGTCCCAGCTCAAAAGAATAATTTCCTTAGTTACAGCCATTTCATCCATGAATATTGCTGACAGAATATTCTGTACAGAATTTTTTAAATCTGCCAACTCATTACACTCCCAAAAACATGTTTCCAGTTAACCACTTTCTTCCCCATCACATCTCTGGCATGTGTTATCTTCCTCTGGAAAAATCCCTAAAGTCTGCTTGGGGTATAAAAAGCACTCCCAAGTAAAAATCCTAAACATTCTGAATTTTGTTGTATACTTGGGAACCATATGAATATCCTCCCATTGTTACTTTGCAAATTGCTTTTCCAGTCTTTCATCCTAATTTTTAACCTCTGCTGATGGATTCTCATAGTTATCATGCAATATATTTATATGTTTTACCCCTTTTTCACAGCAGCTTCTATTCTACATTTGACTAAAACTCCACCAGAGCAGGTATTTCACTTAAGTATTCCCTGCCCCTTTTTGAAGTACTGAATATTGTAAAAGATTTAAAATAATGGAAATGGGATCTATAGAAAAAGGAAGGAGCAAAGTATATAGAAATAAATGTAATTTGTGGGAAGAGTACATGTAAAATAATGTTAAGGAGGAGGAGTGAGATTTAAGGGAAGGCAGGAATGGAGCAATTAATGTAATGGACTAAATGGAAGTTGCTGTACAGAAAGAAAATATAGATAATAATGTATGTAAATGAAAAAAAAATGTTAATATAGATGTTAATATGTTTTTTTTTTCTATTACTCTATGAACATGTCTATGGCTTACATGATCATTTAATAAAGGTATGTAAAATATATACAGTTTAGTAAAAGAATTTCAGTATTCAAGTATTTTTTGTCACAACTGCTGCATGTATTAATAGCTATAGAATGAATCACGTTTTGGCAGGAATACATACAGTTTTAGTTCTGAAAATATCAGCACTGCACAAATGTCTGTGGTACATTACATTTTCCAGTTTACATAAACCTGGCACTGCGACTGTCTCTATTTTCAGTTGAATCTGATGAAAGTGTGTCAGACACTAGCATAACAAAGCTAAACTTACTTTATACTGAAAGTAGAATTACAAACAAAAATTATGAAACCAAAATGATGATTAATATTTTTATTTTAAACATAAAATATCACAGGAATTAGTTTTGTCTATGGGCCAAACATCTATATAGTAGATTATTTCAACAATAAGCTGTAGTGATCAGTGTCCATCCCATACAAACTATGAATGAAATGCTAAGTAACAGAATTAATTACTTTTATATTATAATTATCCCACCCCAAACAGAAGCAACAATGTAATATGTCACTATAAGAAACCAAGCAGCTGGTGGATGTTATAATGCAATAAACCACCAGAGAAACATTGATATGTGGAGGTAACGTGTCACATAAAACATTATGGAGTAACTGGCAGATAATATAAAAAATACATTTTTGGGAAGGGGTTTGGGGAATGTTCTTTCATTCTAGCACTGTAACTCATTGCAAAAGCTTGTGGGTGGGATTTTTAAATGACTATCTGGCATGTTAAAAAATGCTGTTCAAATGTACCTCCTATAGTATTTGATCTTGAAATGATTGTATGATATTGTTTTTGCTTGTTACAAGGAATTTCTCCTTGTGAATAAAGTAGATGATTGTTAAAAATATACCAAGTAACAAACAGTTAAGGGGAGATCAGGGAGAACAGCTAGATATAGGCATCTTGCTTTCTAGACAGTAGGGGGGCATATTTTCATTTTTCCAGCTACAAAGTGGTTTTGAATAGCAGTATACAGACTTGGAGACTTGGAGCAGTCACTACTGACACAACAGTTGTTTCTGATGATATTCTGCAGAAGCTGATCATCACGTGTTAAATGTGGAGCCTAATCTTGCACATACTACACATCAGTAAGCAGCTTAACTACTCAGCAGCAGGGTCACCTTTGTTGAGGATGTTATGAAATGATTATATAAGCTAACAAGACCTTGTCTGAACACGTTGCCATAGAGTACTATTCATGGTAACACATCTTCACTTACATCTTCACCCCCAGTTAATGAGACTCTTTCTGACTCCATGCATACCCCCATAAGGACTTTTGAGGCTGTAGCCACACATAATACAGCATCAGTTACAGATTACTGTATAGTTAAACATACTACTACTCTATTCACCAGACCTTGCAGGGAGACGGTCAGTCAGTTTTCTCTCTAGCACCAATATTCAAGATGTGACCAGAACTGTAGAATCCTTCACCCCAAGAATGAGTACACTTTTATTGTCACTCAGGTTGCAGTGAATGACCTTAGATGCCCTAAACCTATAGAAATGTAGTGCTTTGTATGCCTGAGGCATATGAGACACTTGTTTTGAATAGTACCTTGCATTCTCTGAGTATAATGCAACAATGTCAAATAATAATCATCAACTTCAACAACTGGCATAGTAACGGGTGTAATTTTAGGGGATTTAATGTGTGTCAGCATGGGAAGCAATGATTTATAGGTCAGTCTGCTTTGCCATGGATGGCCTTTACATCTAAACATGGGGCTTCTGCGTATTGACCAAGACATTTTCCCCACGGTGCCTTTTTTTAAGCGAAGTAAATTTATTAATCATTCTATCCTAACAAATTACGTGGCTGTGCTCAGAGCTAGGAATTACCTGATTTAGTGGCCTGCTTAATCATGTTGTATATGTGTTTTTACAGAAGCTCGAATTCAGTGCCCTGATAACGCACCTTCAGTAATTGGGTACAGTGCCTATCACTCTTTCAGACCATCTTGAGGCAGTGAGGAATATCTGTTTAATAGCTTGAATATTAATTTGTAACAAATCTTCACTATTCTGAATTTGAGCTCCTTAACATTTTGGTCACATTTGATAAAATCCAATAAACAACACTGCCATCTAGGGATCAATTCAATGTCGGCTGAAGACCATAGTATGTACCTTGAAAACCTGGACTCCGTTATCTCTTAATCCCAATACCTTAATTCTTGGTAACTAAAGGTATCCATCCATCAGCTAAAGAGTCTTACACAACTAGTAATAAATATGCCCAACAATTCTTAGATTTCATTAACACCAGATCCCGAGATTAATTTGTCAAGTTCCCATGTTAGAGACAAATATACTTTAGCTTTTCATTATAAATGCTGATTTTGCTTACACATATACTCTTGTTATCCCCTGCTTGATCAAATCTGGCATCCAGATTGTCATCTTTCTTTCAAAATTAGTACCAATTTACCCACAATTTTAACTACAATCAGGAATTACTCCAAAGCCAATAATAGATTACTATCTGAGGACCTTAAGAAGTTAAAAACTGAATTTTGTTTCCTGCTGACCTGATCTTTAGAGCCACCTTATTTACACAAGATTAACAGCAACCTGGCTGCTCCAGTGGCATAGAGGGATTAACTGACTATGGCCCAGTCAACCAAGTATTTATTAGCAGCTTGGGTGAATGAGAAAGTAGCAGGGAGGGATGGGCATGCCCATCCCAGATGAAAGGGCATTTATTGAAAATGATTCCTTAGGGGAGGTGTGGTAAAAAAAAAAACAGGATGGAAGTGGAGATGAGCTGACCGAACCTGCATGGACATGGACCACTGAGGGTCTGACCAATTAGTTGATGTCCCAAGGCAGACAAAAAAAATATTTTTAACAGGCATCTCAACAAAGTATAAATAAGTCAGTACCTGTTATACATTAGTGTGGAATGAAATTCAGGGATAAACTGCTGTGGTGGAACTCTCAGATAAACAAAATATAATAAGAGAATAAAATTATATTGATTATGTTATATATTACATATTACATTATATTATATATTATATTACATATAATATTACATATTATATTATGATTCATATATTACATTTCTACCATCAGTCAGAAAGAAGAGTATAAGCAGATCTGCATGCATCATTAGCAAAAATAAGTCTGAATAAGAAATAAGTGCATCTAACTCTTTGAAGGATAACCAGAAGGCTGTTATTTTAACAATATTAGGAGTACTAGAAATAATGCTCATCACTGGACTGAACTCAAAGTGAACAGCTCTACATATCATGAAATATTCTGAAACCAAGGTCATAGCAAATGTTATGACTGGCAAATGTAGCTCAAATTTTTCTTCCTGCTTGTCACCCCTATGCCCCTTCCCTTGAAATGTTTAACACTGTCCTTCCCATTGTAACTACGGATGAGGCATCCATGTTGATGGGATAAAGTACACTCTTGCCACACCCCACCTTAATCTTTTTAATCTCAATCTCTCTGCAGGATATGAACCTGAGCTCTACAGAAAAGAAATTATGATGCTTCCTCTTACACATTGGCACTTTTGTAAATAACCCAGGAAATGATCACTCCATTAGTTAAACTAATATTACCTGAAAAATTATGAAGCAGGTCATAGTCTCATTAACAGTGAAACTGGTAATGTTAAAACACTTGATCCTAGTCAGTGTGGTTTGGTGAAGGATAGTTCTTGCTTAATTTGGCTGAATTGTTTGAGGGTGTAACGGATGCCTTTGATGGGGATCATTCTTCACATGCCACTTTTTTCAGTCTTGCTAAGGCATTTATAGATTCATAGATATTCCATGGCTACTGAGTCATATGACCATTTATGTCTTGCTGCTGCCCTTCCTCATGCCACAGCTTCTCTCCAGGAGGGCCATAGCAGCCTATCCCGGAATAAATTTGTGGACACCCATCTAGTCATCAAGGTTATATTTAAAGATGTGAGTCACACTGTTTAACATACAGGAGATGTTATTCAAGAGGTTGGGGAGGTGATGGGTTATAAAACTGTGCCTCAGCTGTGTTTTATTTACATGTTGGTAAAGATTTAACTCTTTTTCTAAAACTGGTGGATAAATTAGACTTGCAAAATAACAAGAGGCCCAGGACAATCAAGTCTCTAGTTGCATAGTAAGCTAGACAGAGATCGTCCCTCAAAAGTCTATAAGAGGCATTGATTAAAGGGATAGAGCTTCCAGCCTCTATTGGTAGCTCGGGGAGCTTTACGCCTGTGATCTTTCTAATTAGAAACCTATGAAGACTTTCTAATTGTTGAGTATGTTTAGTGAGATACATCCCAAAGGGGGCTTGATAACTGGCCTGACCAATGCTTAAGATAAGGAAGTGATTACCTCCTTAGACTTTGATATTCTTTTGGCAGTTATCTGGGCTAAATTAAATGATTTACTGACAAAATGATGAGGGAAGGGATTGCTTACCATAAGTGATGACACTACATCTTTTAGCATTTAGTTTGAGCCCAGTTTTAGTACCTTAAGAGTTTACTTGAGAGAGCAAATTCTGGAGGCTTTAGGTGCCATAGGGTAACTTAACAACAACCCCAGTTTGCAGTTATATGCAAAATTTATTAGCCAGAGGTCTTGGCTCTCTGCTTAGAGATCTTAGAAGTAAATACCAAAAAGGAGAGGTCCCAACAACAAGCCTTGAGGGATACTGCTAGACACTTTCAAACTTTCTGATGAGGTACCTGCAACTCACCACTTTGTGGGTTCTGTCTTTCAGTCAGATTGCTATCCATCTTACCAGACACATATGGGTTGATTTTAGAGCATTTAGATTTTGTATGATGTCATCTTTGGGAATGGTGTCAAATGCTTTGGCCAAGTCAAGATGCGCTACTTGTACTGCATGGCTACTATCTGCAGCCTATTTATCCTTTTGAAGACGTTTACCAGATTAGATAGACAGGATCTATCCTTCACAAAGCCAAACTATCAAGGATAAAGTCTAATAAAAGTATACTACTGCAGTTTACAAGGTCAGTTATAATACGCTTCATGACTTTGCAGATAATGCTTGTAAGACTTGTAGGTCTGTAATTATCTGGGTTGGATTTAAGGCCACCCTTATGGTGGGGCATCACCACTACAGTGTTCCACTTATCAGGGACAAAACCCAGTAAATAAAACTGAGTTAAATATTATAATGAGTGTGTCTTTAAGAGCATGTTTAACACTATTAATTAAGCAACCAAGTATGTTGCCAGGTCATACTGATAAGGTATTTTGGCCTTGGTTATCACTTTCATTAAATGATCTTTGCAGATAACTGGGTTGGCCAATACAATTCCCATCCAAGCATTATTAACCTCTTTAGTATTCAATGGATTGTCAATCTCTGATCGTACACTCAGGGTGACAGTTGGTCGTATCATCTCAGCTGCTAGATTACTCAATAGATGCCCCTCAGGACTCTGTGTTGGCTCCCACTCTCTTTGGCATCTACTTCTCCAATGTGAAAATAGATGTTCGGGGTTTGTGACCGATCAGGTTTGTAGATGATTGCAAACTGGATGCCATTATTGATTCTTCCACAGAGTCTTATATTCTCCAAGAAGGATTAGATAGAGTCAACATCTATGGCCTTAGACTCAATGAAAAAATGGTAGACCAGTTACATTTGAGAACCAAGTCTTTTCCAATGATTATCGCATAAATAGAACCCATCTTAAGGTCAATACAGTTATTAGATCTAGTTACATTCACTAGAAATGAACTCTTTTGAACATCAAGTATCAGTTGCCAAAAGAAAATCTCTTTCATTGCCCAATTACTTATCAAAGTTATATCTACAATATCTATAAAGGTGTTAGTCCCATTATATTCCTCCCATATAAGGCCAATCTTTAAACATAGTGCTCCATCTGGTATGCAACTTACCAATCATGTATCCCAGCTTGAAAGACCTTAACAGTTCCTAACCAAGAGAATCAAGCAATTAGACTTGCTTAGCAATCCAGATAGACGAAAAAAAAAATCGTTCACATTTTTTATCTCACACAGACTCTTATTTGGAGATCTCTGTAGTGCCTTTCAGGATATGAGACACCTTGTTATACTGGAGTTGCACCTCAGAAACATTGGCAGTGTTAGAGAAGTTCACTCTAAAACTCTCAGCTTACATAGTAACATAACTTCCAGGAGTGATTGGGTAGGATTCCCCATCTGTGGAAAAAAGACTTAATTTGCATGCTAAATGATGCAACATGTTATCCTCCATCTGTTAAGACTTGATGAATGAATGGCTGACATAAATTTACCCCAAGTAGTATTGCTGTTATCAAAAAGGGAGGTAAACCTACCAGTGATACTTCCCGGGATGCTTGGTTAGACTTATATGGTTACTCAAACTGCTTGCCTAATAATAACATATGAACCTATGAACCAGTATGAAAAACATTTTCCTAGCTTATTTGGTTATTCAAACTGCCTGCCTAGTTCTAACTTATGAACCTATGAACCAGTATGAAAGACATTTTCCTAGCTTATTTGGTTATTCAAACTGCCTGCCTAGTACTAACTTATGAACCCATGAACCAGTATGAAACACATTGTCCTTGCTTGTTAAATATAATGTAATCAATGTAAAGCTTTATGAATATATACTATCGCTAAACACCCAGATGAGAACCTTTTTTTTTGTCCAGCTAAATATGTTTGCATCTTGCATTGTGAGACTCAGAATGTCAAGTTTGATTTTGTCATCTCCGGTGTATACTAAGTGTGAGACTACTGAATATGTGGGGGTTAAGGAAGTTTTCCCCTTACTCCTGTAGATGAGTGACCTCTGAGTTAGTGTAAATAGATTCTTGGGTGTACTGGGGGTATTGTGGGTTGCCCTCCTGTAAAATTGTTGCGATTATGGCATGTTAACTGTGTAATTTAGCTTGATGAAATAGTGCTTTATGATATGCTATGTGGCCCTCATAGCAGTACGGCCCTTTACACTCAATGGTGATGAAAGGGTGTCAAGGGTATTTATTTCTCAAGATCAAAGCAATAAAGATGTCATTGGATGAAACTCTAAGCAAATAGGGTGAGTTATTTGTTTTTGTGAAACAGAAGTGTACACATTAGAAAACATTGGAATGCTGTAATAAAATGGCAGTTTACTCTGAATTCATTGAAGAAAGAAGAAAGGCAAATGCCTGTTTTTTATGCAAATTGTTATTTTTGCATTTTCCTCTGATAATGATGACCTTGCAGGTGACTATAAAATAGGTACAGGGTTGTGGCCTGCATGCACAAAGTACTAATTTTGAGCACTTGTCCATTTTTAATTTTCTGATCACATTTTTTTTGTACATAAAGACCACTATGTTTGCTGTTTTGGGTAACCAACCAAAATGTTGTAGGAAAGGCTGACACCCCCATGCAATTACTCTACTGGATTGCCTTTCTAAATCTCACGCTCAAACTCCATTTAAAACAATAGTACATGAGGAAAGAACTCTATCCAGTTAATAGATGAACAAAAAGACAGCAGTTTAACCCAGATTTTCAGCAATATTCGCTTGCTAATTGACCATACTGTGTAACCCATTTTAAAGCACAAAAGAGATATGCAAATGTAAATGAAATCATGTTAAGCAAAGTTCTTATTTTAGTACTGAATTCTTCTAAAAAAAATAGTACTGGCCCATCCCAGAAGTAGTTATGCTGCAGTTAGTTAATATGAAAGAACATATCAATCCAAAAGAGATTCTGAAAACTGCATCTTGCTCAGAGCTAGCAGATCTCTGTGTAAAAATCTGAAAAGTATGGCACACATTGTCACTACATCAAAAAACTTAATAAAACATACACATTTCTAAACAACCTATCCCATTGCCAAAAACAGCAGTACATACCCAACAAGAGAAAACAATCAGCACTCAAGAGTAGAAAGCACTGTGGTTAACCATAATTTGATTAAGGAATCTTTTTTCTTTGATATGCCCTCATTCTCTCGTATAACCAACCCATAGTGCATCTTGAGGATTTGCTTCCTGCAAACGGATATTGATGGAGCAGAACAGAGCATGTCTTTAATCAAAATAATTTCTGAAATATATTGAAGGCTAAATGAAATAAGTGATTGCAGATGGCTTTTAATGTCTGCTGCCACAATCCCTTCTTGCTCTCCCACTATAATAAAGTCACAACCTCACCCAGCTTAAAGAGAAAAAAAGAAAATAAGAAAGAAGCCGGAGTTGAAATTAATTCAGTGTTTGATCATGGTAACTGCATCCAGGTGTGACCCACCCCAGTGCAGGGGAAGGGGATGTGCTGTCATTGCACCATATGCTATAGCCGTCTAGTGGCCATACAGTAAAATCGCTGTCATACTTCAAAGTACGCTCACCACAAATTTAAACGTCCTACTTCGGCCAGATTGTGTTTTTAATTTCTAAAGTAATAGTCAACAAACATAAATCTTATATTAAAGTATTACAGTCTGTGGAGATTGAAACAGTTCTGTATGGCAGGCGCCATGCATTTCTTCAGACTCATAATTAGTTTAGGCGTGTGCAGTTTGAGAGTGGTGTGCTGCCATATTACATTTCATAACTTGTGATGTAGATTTAAAAGAGAATTTCATGCATGTGTATTTATTTCTTGCTGAATTACTGAGGCAACTCAGGAAAGAAATGCCTTTTTGTCTCTCTGAATGTGGAAAAAACAGACCATTTTAAATCTATGAAGATATAAAGAGGAGAAGGAAGGGAATATGTTTTCAGACTGAGTGTAACAATGCCCTTCAATAACACACAACCTCATACTTTGCTACCTTAGCACTACCATTCTGTTACTGGTATATTAAGATATTCCATTGTAGTCAGATGACAATAATGTAGCATCTATTAAAACCCTAAACCTAGTTAATCCATCTAAACATTTTCTGAACATCTTGGCCTAATGAGGGTCACAGTGTAGTAAGCTGAGCAAAACTGGGCAGATTTCTCTACCCCCAGTAACAGTCTCCTGCTCATCCAGGGAATCACCAGGCATTCCTAGGCCAGCAGAGAAATGTAAACCTTGTGTAGCATTTCCTGGGTCTGCCGTGGGCCTCCTCCCAGTATGTTGTGTCTGGTACACCTCCCACATGAGACATTCACTGAGATGCTTAAACCACCTCAACAGACTCCTATCAGTCCACAAATTCAGTGGTTTTATTCTGCGATCCAGATGGATTGCTGAGTTCCTTACTCTGTCCTGGAGATTTAGCCCAATTACCATGTGAGGGAACTTCATTTCTGTCACATGTGTCTGTGACCTCATCCTTGTGGTTACTACCAAAAGCTTGTGACCACAGGGGAGGAGGATATGAGTTAATCTGACTGGTAAGCTGAGACTTCATACTAATACTTGACTCCCCCTTTACAACTATGATCTAGAACAATCCTTGCAGTGCTGGTAGTGTGGACCCATCAGCTGACGAATCTCCCAATCCCTTCTACCCTCTTTTTGGAACTGACAAACATTTCAACTTAACATTGCTGACCCCCCCCCCCCCCACTACCACCATCTGCAGAGACACATTATCCAATCTGTTTCATGAAATAATCATGGCCACTAATTTGGACATCCTGATTCTTATCCCAGTCAATTCACACTCAGCAGCTAACCACTCCTGTATACACTAGATAACACAGTCATTAGGCAAGAGGGCAACATCATCTACAAACAATAAAGATGTGACCGACCTTCATATCCCCTCTCAGCTGTGCCTTGATATCTTGTCTATAAAAATCACCAAGGATTCAGTGTTAAGCCAGTTGTCCCAGGACAGTGAGGCTCACCATATTAGCCAATCACTTGGAAGTCCAAACACTTCAGGATACTAGTGCTACTAATGCTCCCAACATCTGTTGCCAGGAATTTGCCATCACTAGTCTATGTGATATGTTCAGAAACATAAAAAATTCTAAATTATTTTTAAAAAAGTGTGAAGGCTTTTCACAGCAGCTGCATGGATAACTATAACGAGTGTAATGAAGAAATATACTTTATTCAGGTAACCCAAAGGGATAGTTTCATTCATTTTTTTATTTTGTTTAATTAAAGACATTTTTAAAAAGAGATCTTGAAATACAATACAGCAGCATTACTGTGGAGTGCTGAGTTATCCATTCATCCAGCACTAAAAAGGGAAAAAGCCTTAAGCAATAATACAATACATATAATCTTAATCTGCTTTAGGAATATCATTTCTTGCATATATATAGCTGGCCAACAGTATCACACACACTGATTGCACAGAGATAGTGAACCTGCTAGAGGATAGGTTTAGTGAAAATTTCACTCCCTTATCCCCTCCTAACTTACAACAAACCCTCCCCCGAACTTCACCCCACCTTACATATCTGAAGAACAGGTCCCTAAAGCCCTGTCTAAGACAAAGAACACAGCCTCTATGGGACAAGATGACATCCCAGGCTGCCTTCTAAACAGGCTAAAACATGAACTAGGATCACCAGTAAGTACCCTTTTCAATCATATCCTAATCAGCAGGCTTTGTTCCTGGGGAATGGAGAACAGCAATAGTTATGCCCCTCCACAAAGGTGGGCTAGCAACAGACCTGGGGAATTACAGACCCATAAGCCTGACCAGCCTCATCTGTGAGGTCATGGAATGTATCATTATGGACCTCGTAAATAAAGATATAGGTGACCTCCAAACCCTGCATCCTACCCAGTTCGGCTTTGTAAAGGGCAAATCCTGCCTGTTAAATCTGGTGGATTTCTTTGAAAGTGTGACCAAAGCCATTGAGGGCAAATTTGTGCACAAAGCAGACCTTGACTTAGCAAAGGCTTTTGACACAATCCCACATTCAGGCATTACAGAGACACAGCAAACTGAATGTAAACCCCTTAGTTGCAAGATCGGCTGCCAACTGGCTCACAAACCAAGTACACACTATCAAAGTGGATGACTTCACATCAACCAGCAGACCTGTTATCTGTGGGGTGCCACAGGGGTCAGGGCTGGGCCCCCTACTGTTTGGTATTTACTTCTCAGAAGTTTAGGTCAAAACTAAAGGGTTATGGCTGACTAAGTTTGCAGACGACTGCAAACTAGGTGCAAACATTGAATCCCCAGATGATGTCAGTATACTCCAGGATGGTCTCACACAGACCAACGCCTGGTGTATTAATTACAGTCTCAAACTAAATGCAAAGAAATGCATCATCATTCCCTTCAGCACAAAAAATGTCCCTTCATACTATCAAAGCAATAGCAATACCCTAGGTACCCATGAAGTGGTAAGGGACCTGGAATCACAGGTTGACAGTGAACTTAACTTTGACCACCATGTGTCTACAATTTTAAGGAAAGATTTCCACGTAGCTCCCTTGATTAGTAAAGGCATCACCTCGAGAGCAAAAGAAGTTATAACCCCCCTATACTCGGCACTTATCTGGCCCATAATTGAGTATAATGCCCCATTCACTATGTACAATACTAATCACATACAGCAATTAGAGAGATCTCAGAGGTTTCTAACAAAGAAGATCAAAGGCCTCCAGCATGTGCTTTACACGGACTGACTAAAATCCCTGTCGCTATACTCCATATTGTATAGAATTCTTAGGGGAGACTTATGCTTGGCATACGGAGCAACCAAGACCCAAACCTAATGAACTTACTGCATATCTGTAAATGAAATGGATCTAGGGCTACCCATTCCAGGGACTTAAATATGGCCTGCAACTTAAATAGGACATTCTGGAGGGACAGATTTATCTCCCAGTGATTGCAACGTCTTTGTAACAGGCTACCAATTCATGTGAAACAGAGAACCTCTATGACACTGTTTGAGAGGAACCTGGATGAGTGGATGGGGCACCATAAATTCTTACTGGGGATAGCACCTACAACCCTCCTGGACATAAGCAGTCATAAAAATGCAGTCCTGGATATTTACTAGTACCTCTACGGTATTATATTGGGTTGAAACACCTGGGCTTAAAATGACCTCTGGGTCGACATTCTAGTAATCTCCTATTATCCTATGATCCATCTTCAATAAAAATGTAGCTACAAATTCTGATGTACATTTTTTCATTGCTCAGCAACTACATTTCTTAATTCGATATCTTACTCTTAATTTGAAAGCTAGAATGATGTGCGCTACACACCTGTTCTAAAAATATCCCTGCAACTGGAATTTGGATTTGGACTGCATATACAAAGTCTATGCAGCAGTAGCAAACTATAATTACTACTCAAAATATCTGTTTAGCCAAGCCAGCCCAGAGGCAAGTTCTAAAGGTCAATAACTAAAAAATATTTACCCCACTTTTTTCTCAAAAAAACAGCCTTTACATAATTCAACAAAAATTGTTAATAAACATTGCATCATCTCCTCTCTCATCTCTAAAACCAGTTCAAGCAATGTACTGTATTGTTTATGTGTCTGTATCTGCACTTGAATAGTCTATCTCTGCCAAGTAATTTCAGCAGACCAGAAAAGTTACAGAAAAAATGTTGCCATAAAATGGAGCTCTTTAAATATCATAGGAAATATCTCTTTTTAAACAAGACTGGTGTAGATTGCAGTAATTTCTACAGGGCCCACTGCTGAGTAATTATCTAGGACCACAGCAGGAATTCAGAAGGCAAAATGAGCTAACTTATATTGAAGATGAGGATGAAGAGAAGAATTTCTAACAAAAAAGGCATTCATTAGTATCACAGTCTGAGAACTAGTACATGAAATGGACTGAGTATCACTGTCAGAACATACCTGACTGGAAAATTATTAGTCTCATAAAGTAATGCTTTCCACTGAATATACTTGGGGTTAATGACCATTGATAATCAGGAAAATAAAAAAACTTTTTCTGATTGCCTGGAGGGTTCTACCTAGGTACACTGTGATTGAATGGGAGTAAGCCTTGAAGCCAGTGCACAATTTTCTAAATAAGGTGAATATTATCGTCTATATTATCTTGTCAAATGATGACAATATCGAACGGCTAAAACATCGAAAATGCCGTACATCTAAACTGTTCTTGTGGGGGGCTGTGCCCCCCACATCCCCCGCTAATTATATATATCAACTCCGAGATCACACTACAGTGAGGAAAGAGCAAATTTTCTCATCCCCACTGTACCATGATCCCACAACAACACTTTTGATGTACGGCATTTACGATATTATTGCCGTTCGATATTTTCAACATGCGATAACATGATATAGACCCGAATATTACAATGTGAGGGCTTACTTTTACAAATCTACTCTTTGATTAAAAATATATACTAACATTCTTGTATTTATAAACCTCAAAGAGTAAAGTTGTAAAAGGAAACTACTCTAAAACGTTAATACTTGCCTTATTTAGCTAACTGTCCATTCGCTCCAAGGATTATTCCCCACCCAATCACCCTACATCTAGACAGGACCACTCCCCCAGCCAGTCAGAGAGAGAGTTCTTTTACCTATTAATGTTCACTAACTTAGACCCACTAGCCAACCGCCTGCCAGTCCTTCTTCAGAATACTGTTAGCCAACTCATTCCCCAAATTCCCCAACAATAACTTGTTGTTTTTCAGCTAATTCATTATTTTATGCTAAACTTCAGTGCATATCCTGACCAATCCCATTTTACTTAACCAGATCCCTCGTCTTGGTGCTCAGTTTCCCTTTGTGTTTTTTTTCCCATTATTTGTAAGAATATATAAATACAGAGAAACTTTGAGATGAACATAGATCTGATGAAGCTCATTTATATTGTGAAAACACTCGTTACTTGAAATACAAAATCTGCAATGATCCAGACAAAAATAATCACATCAATGTGCTTTCCTTTTAATTGTTTATCTTTATTTTAATGCAGCTAAAATACCATTATCCCAATAAAAGTATATTACTTGAATATATCTTACACTGTTTGTGTATTAAGCCTTAATTGCCCTAAGATTTATAGTGAATCAACTACTGAAGTTCAGAGCAAGGTAACATACAGAGTATGTTTTAAATCAGAAAAATAATAACCTTGTCTTACTGAATTTCAATAAGCTCCAAAATGCACACATTGTCCGTGGTTCATGGGTTTAAACTTTTTTTTTTTTTAAAACAAATTTATTGTTTTAACATATAAGAGAAATATCATAACAATTTTATACAAATAATTAAAAATAGGTATTATTATAATATTCAACAAAACAACTAAAGTATTTACAAAGACATCCACTACAATCAGATCAATTAATTAAACTAAAATACTGTGCTATTGAAATTAGAATTTTTTTAACAAATTTTGTAAATTATCCCATACAATAAAATGTGATGTTTTTCTAGTTGTTCTCATTCTAATTGTGCTTATTTCCATATGACACATTATATTCATAACATTTTAAATTCATTGAACGAAGGAGGTGTATCTGAAATCCAATTTCTAGTTATTATTTTCCTAGCCACTGCTAGGATAGACCATAACAAGGGAAGCTTAATCTTTTAACACATTGAGGTACAGGTCTGTTGAATAATATAAGAGACTTAGAAATAATGAAATTATCTGTAAAAGAGCCTGCAAAATTCATTAATTGTCTTCCAGTATTCTTTCAACTTCATACAGTCATAAAACATATGAGCCCAGTCAGCATTAATTTCTACATTACATCTCTTACATAGATTATCTTTATTATTAATTTTATTCATCATCAAAGGTGTATAAAAGATCTATGTAAAAATTTCCATGTATAAAGTCTCCAGACAATGGAAGATGTAGTTCTATAAGCAGATTCCAATATATATTGTTTATCTTGTTGAGTTGGTGGGTCCCCATTAATAGAGGTGAAATAATTCCAGTATGAATCTACATTGTAAAAGTTTCTTGTCTGATAATTTTATGTATATATGAAAGTTTACCTTTATCAGAAACTTTATGCTGTAAATTTATTATCAAGTAATCAATCAGTTTTGGAATAGATTCTTTAACTGTTATAGACATTAGATCTATTCTATCAATGAGATGTTGTCTAAAGATCTGAACCTCTAACCAGCAAGTTTCTCTTAGATCAAATTCTTGTTTTAAGAAATCTAGATTTTTAACTTTATTATCAGATATCAGCTGATACCAGTACTTTAGATTATTATCTATAGCTAAATGAGCTCCTTCAGAAGTAGATGACATAAGCATACCCTGAGTATAAATTATAGGAATACAATAAAATTCCATTCCCTATACTTAGGGTGCATGAATATAAAGTTACGATAACTAATAATAATATTTAATGGGTAACAGACCATATGTTTAGGTGTAATAGGTGAAGTACAAAATTCCTTTAGCAACCACAACATGGAGTTATTTATAATCATATTTTTATGTGTTAAGGAGATTTTCATGAAGTGCATACTAATTAACTCCCAATAATCTTTCCATTTTGGCATATGACCGATCTATTAATAAAGTAATAACTTTTATAATAGAAGAGATAATATATAAATTAAAGTCTGGAAAAGAAATACCCCTTGAGACCAGCTATTAGTATGTTTCTTTAATGCAATCCTAGGTCTATTAGGTGCCCATAAGAAATTTAACATTAGTGTATTCAGTTTTTTGATAGTTATTTTTGTAGGTGAAAGTATTATTGATTGTATTAAGTATAAAATCTTGGGGAATATTATCATTTTAATAATTGTAAGTCTCTCCTCCATAGTAAAAACATATTATTCCAGGTATTAAAAGATTTTGTATATTAAGAAAACAGGTATTATAGTTATTATATATAATAGATTTAATATCTTTAGATAGTATTATACCTAAATAAGTTATCTGACCTGAGTTGGGTACATATTTAGTAAAATCACTAATGAGAGTATTTTTTCGTGTATATATAGGTAGTATTTTAGTTTTTCTTCATTGAATATTAAACCAGAAATACTTTTAAAATTCATCATTTTATCAAATAAAGACTGCATAGAAGAATTAGATCCTGCTGATGTAATTAGAACATCATCTGCAAAAGTTGAATTTTGATGTTGTATTTTCTTCTATTTCAAAACCCTCTATGTCAGTACTGTTTCTAATCAAATTAGCCCAAGGCTCCATTACTAAAGTGAATAATAGTGGAGAAAGTGGACATCCTTGCTTTGTACCTTTAAGAATGGGTATTTTTGTGAAACATATGTTCCTACCTTAATATAAGCCAGCGTTCCTTTGTATAAATGCTCAATTAAATTTACAAATGCATCAGAGAAATTTGTGCACTTCAGTAAGGTAAACAGATAGTCCCAACTTACTGAATCAAATGCTGAACCTATATCAAGACTAATAAGTGTTAAATCTTTCTTTTTCCTATTTGCAAAATCAATTAATGTTAAAGTTCTTCTTATATTATCAAAAGTATTTCTATTTACAATGAAGCCCGTCTGATCTATGTCTATAATGCGGGATAATTGTCTTCAATCTATCAGCAAAAATACTCATAAACATTTTATAATCAACATTAAGTAATGAGATGGGTCGATATGAAGAACATCTAGTTGGATCTTTATTAGGTTTTAAAATTGGTGAAATAAATGTATATTGCCAAGATGGGGGGGGGGGTTATTAACTCAGTTTGGGCCAGAATAAAAACCTTATGTATTAATGAATATGTAGTTTTAGAAAGGATTTTATATATCTCTGGTATAATACCATCATTATCCGGTGCTTTGTTTGATTTAAGCTTATTTATTTGTGTAATAACTTCTGTATATGAAATACTCTTGTCCAATAGTTTAATCTGTTGTTTATTAAGCTTTTATTCATGTTTGTGATTATAAACTCCTTTATTTTATCTTTAGGTTCCATGTTAATGTTGTTATGGTTAATCTTGTGAAAGTGATTTCTAAATTCATCCAGTATTTCTGGTATACTAGAAACATTCTTCTTTTTCCTTAGAGAAAAGATTTCTTTGATATGGTTTTGTTTATTCAATCTTTTTGTTTTATTTTTAAGTCTATGTAAGTATTTGGGGCTTATTGAATAAGACAAAAACTTGTATTTCTCTAAAGTTATTTTAACTTTATGAGTTAAAATTTCTTTGTATTTCTCATTTAGTTTGTTTATTTCTTCAATAACTTTCTTGTCCATAATATTTTCTTTATTATTATGTTTATAAGAGTCTAGTTTACTTTGAATATCTAACAATTCCTTATCCCAAGATTTCCTTTTGTTATTATACCATCTGATACTTTGTCCATATAGATATGATTTTAAGGCATCCCAAACATAGACAATGGAGACTTCAGGAGTATTATTTATGTCTAGAAAATATTGTACTTCTGAAAGTATATATTCTTTATAGTCTTTTAGCTGAGTTAAGTATGCTGGTATCCTTTTGATCTGAACATTATGAGTATTTTTATCATGAATTCAAAAACAATTGAGTTATGATCAGATATAGGACATGAAATGATTTTGGAATTAATTAAATCTGTTACCATCTGGTTAGAAATAAAGACCCTATCTATTTTTGAATAAGTTTTGTATCTGTTAGAAAAAAGGTGTATGGTAATGATTTTGACTCTATCTGATTATTAATATCATTCAAATGATAAGAATTAGCAAAATCATTTAAATGTTTTGCATTACATGTAATTCTTCTTTTCTTTATAGTGGTAGTATCACTTTCATGTAGTATACAATTAAAATCACCAGCTAAAATAATATCCCCTATAGAGAATGATATGATCTTATCAATATGATGTTTCACTGTATTAATACCAATTCCAGGTATCCAGTATACATTAATTAAAGTGTAAGTCTTCCCATTAATTTGTATTGTAACCATACAAAACATTCCTTTGTCATCCTGATAAGACTTAATGGTTTTAGGAATGGGCATACTTTTATTCCATAAAATAGCCACTCCTCTTTTTTTCTGAGTGTGCTCTGAACTAACCAGTACTGCATACTTATTAGTGGCTAGTTTATCAATATCTTTTTTCAAGAGATGGGTTTCTTGCAGGAAGACTAGATTGGCCTTGTGTAGATTAATGTATCTTATTAGGCTTGCCCTTTTACACGGATTATTCAATCCATTAATGTTTAAAGAAATTCCTTTTAAA